>NC_056732.1:1823342477-1823421304 GCF_019279795.1 Protopterus annectens
TAAGTGTGCATCCTGTAACAAGGGATTTATAGAGAAATCTAAACTGCTAAGGCATCAACGTGTCCACACCAGACAGAAATCTTTTACCTGTGCCACATGTAACAAGGAATTTATAGGGAAGATAAACTTAATAAAGCACCTGGGTGTCCACACTGGACAGAAAACCTATAAATGTGCTTCTTGTGGAAAGGGATTTATGAAGAAGGGAAACCTTATACGTCACGAGTATGTCCACTCTACAGAAAAACCCTATAAGTGTGCATCCTGTAACAAGGGATTTATACAAAAAAATAAACTACTAAGGCATCAACACGTCCACACTGGACAGAAACCCTTTAGTTGTGCCACATGTAACAAGGGATTTACAGAGAAGACAAATCTAATAAGGCATCAAAGTCTCCATGCTGGTTTCAAGTGCATAACATGTAACAAGACTTTTCAATGTAAGAAAACCCTCAATGAACATGAGGGCTTCCACAGGCGTCTGAAAGGAAAGATGAAATCAGCAAGAAAAGGAAAGTAGTATTGCTGGAACTGAATTCATTCTCAGGTCTTGGTGGGTACCTTCACATGGTGGACCCAGTTTTTACAAAATCTCACCAAGACAACATTGACATATAGTCAGTATTTTATATAGCGTAAAGAAAGGCAAGTCAGAAAATAAAAAAGAAGACAGAGTGCCCAGGCTCCAGGATAAAAAGGTGTCCCCTCCTGGTGTACCCACTGATGTCAGGACTGGAAGAAAAGCAATGTAGAATCCCCATGAAAATGTTCCTACAGCAGGGTTAAGTCAGGTTCAAGGGGGAGGATGGCTTCCCAGTGGTAGAAGGACGAAGTAGTCCACAAAAAAGGGATGACAAGGTGGCTTGTTGACGATGAGAAAGAAATTATAAGTTGTTGTCCTTCTTTTCTTCTTATTATTATTATTATGCAAAAAGCTCAGAATGATCAAACAAAGGGTGTGCTGAAAGATGAAAAGAAAAACTAATAGAAAAATGTGCACAATAAAACTGTCAAAAGCTCTAAATAAACATTTGTATTCATTAATGGAACAGATCTATGAAAAACGTTACATAGATGAAGAAACTTTGGGCCACCTGGACCAAGGCCTGACAGAAGAAGTGCAAAAATAGAAAGAATAAGACGCAAAGATTCTAGGAAGGATCCTAAATATTGAAAATCTCATAAAACAAAAAAGTAAGACAGAGGCAGAATGCAGAAAAGAGGATCAATGAGGTAGAAATTAAGCGGAAACTGAAGTTGTGGAATACTTGTGAAGTTAATGATTTAGTGTACACAATCCAGCACAGGTACTGTTGCAGCATGATGGAACAGTGAGCCCCCAAACTAAGGAGAAGCAGGTGGAGCAGAGGCTTCGAAGAAGATGAGCAACATCGTGATGCTGTAAATCCTTCTGTAGGAGACCGGTATGAAAATCCAGTTAAAGTTGGACAGCAAGGGAAGCAGCAGGAAACAGTGGCAAATCTGACACAGGTAATATTGTGGAGTGATGGATCGATGCGTTCCCATATGAAGGAGCAGTAGGTGAAGAGGGTGCATCACAGGAAGATGTTCTGGAACTTTCTGTAGAATACTTGCAGGAAACAGAGCAAATAAGATGCTCTCATTCCAGAAGAAATCATCTAAGGGAAGATCTGCTCGATTTCATAGAGTTGGACAGCCATTTTAAGCTTGAGAAAAGATATAGATTACAGAAAGTAAATAAGACCCAAAATGTTAGAAAACTGGCAAAATATAGAAACACAGTAATCAGGACTATTAAGAGAAATTCCCATGATATAGCAAATAAATAGGATATATTTCTGTCCAGCTAAACATATTATGGATAACGTGTTACCACAAAAATGGAGAGTAACGAGTAACGAAAGGATGGGAGTAAATAAAAATACCACCATGGAAGCAGTGAACAGAGAGAAAACTATAACAGGTAAAACAAGAAGTAGTATCACTGTTAGAAGACTATAGGAAAGGGAATGTATCCTCAAAAATACTTCAAAATGAGTCTACTTCAATAGAATGAAGTTACACTTAATCCAAACTTACCTTAACGAGACATCACCGAAGTTTGAATAAACTAAAGCTTCACATTACAACATTATTTTTTACAGGGAATGGAGGCATTTAGCCAACATGGGGAAATTTGCCTTTTCTCCCACTGTTGTGTGATTCTGGAGATGGTATATTTAATTAGGTGGGTGTGGGGGCACAGCCCCCCCACCTTGATGGGCTTGACATACTGCAGTGCGTTTTTACGTTCAGTGTTAGCCAAGTGCCTTCATTCCCTGACAAAATGCGGTAATGTGACATTTTGGTTTATTCAAAGTTCGGTGATGTCATCTCTGTAAAATAAGTTTCAATTAAGTATAATTTTGGTCTACTGAAGTAGACCCTTAGAAACATATAGAAGTGGTAAAAGCAACACACAGCATCAAAAACAGTCGAGGATTTATCATATGCAGTTGCCAATGATAAACTACAAATTTCAGCACAGGCAGAAAAACTTAGAAGTTAAGCAGATAACTATATAGGAAAAGTACAAAATAAGAAATTCATTAATGAGCCCAACCTCATTAACAACTACATAAACAATACTCCTTAAAACTGAACCTGGAAGCCCTTTTAAGAGCTATAAACCAATAACTTGCCTTCTGACAATATACAAACTATATACTGGAACTGAGGCACACAGTGCTTATAGTCATTTAGAAAGAAAATCTGTTATATCAATAGAACAAAATGGTAACAAAGGAAAGTCACTTGTTGCCAAATAAAGCCGTAATAGAGAGTTGTAAAAATGGGAAGAATTTAAGTATGGCATGGACAGATTACAAAAAAAAAAAACATATTTGAGGGCATCATATTCAAGGATAAAGGAATGCTTACAAATTTATGAGATTTACCCTATAATGGATCGATTGTATTGCAATGATGATGAAACAGTGGTAAAGCCCTTTACAGTTGAGCCATGACAAGGGCCATGTTATCCCAGGGATAAAAATTCAAAGGTGGGATATTCCAAGGTGATTTATTATCACCACTGCCATTTTGCCTTACCCTCAACACATTAAGCTGTTTACTTAGCAGATTAGGTAGGCTATGGTTACAATTTAGCTCGCATAAACTAACCCTGTTTAAAAATTTAACCTCTATTTTTTGTGGATGACTTAAAACTATATACTTCATCAGATAAGGAACGCTGCAAATGGTAAAATGTTCTCAGATGGGGTAAGAATGACTTTTGGTTTTGATAAATGTGCAAAAGTAACATTTAAAACAGGAAAGCTGCATCACCAAGAAAATATCAACCTGGGACATGAATGTGAGTGAAATAAATTAACTTGAGCAGGTGAGAGTGTATAAATATTTGGTTCTAGATATAGGATTGACAATAAAATATGAATAAATGAGAATAAAACTCAGTAAGGAGAGCTTCAGAAGACTAACATCCAGGAATAAAGTCACATCAATAAATTAATTTGCTCTTCCTGTTCTAATTCACAGTTTTCGGGTGACTGACTGGCCCCAACAAGTATTCAGTTAATTGGGCAAGAAAACAAGAAAAATACTTCATGCATATCAAATATATAAAATTCATTGCACCCTAAAATTATATATGCCTCGCTCTGAAAAAGGTATGAGCCTTCTTGAAATTCGTGGGACTGTATACATATCTGTTGACCTTATTGAAAGTTTTAAAGCATAAAGAGAAGTCTATGATGACATCTTTGCATAGTTTGAATAAAAGCCCTGAAGAAGTTTATGTATTATATAAACGAAAGCGCTAACCTACATTTTTTGTGTCCAGTGTGATACTTTTCTTTCTTTTATTTTTTATTCAATCTTTGCATAGTTTAGCAGAAGTATTTCCGTATCAAGCAGGAATGAAAATTCATATCAGAAGTAGAATAAAATCTAACAGCAGCTGAATGAGCCAAAAAACAAAATACAGAACGTAAGGAAAATGATTAGAAAGAAAGAAAGAAAATTGGAAAAATCTATAAATGTAGTGGCAAGTTTAGAGAGAGCTTCTGGAACAAATGCATGTTGACCAAGATTTGGTGCAGGTATGGATAAGGAGAGGTAAACTGAAACCGAAAGATGAAAAGCTAATAGCGGCTGTCCAGCAGAGTTGGCTATGTACACGTTGGTTTACAAAGTTCATTGAAAAGGTAGAAGAAAACAGACAATTCTGGTCCTGTAAAACAGAACTAGTAATAGTCGCACAACTTGTTACTGGGTGTGACTCACTCATGGCAAAGGGCCTGTATATTGAAAGGCACAAAAAACTGTTGCACTGTGGATTGTGCAAACATTCCAATATAGAAGTAGCTGAGAAGCACTGGAAACACGATTCACAAATCATTGCAGAGAATAATGAAGTCTATATCACATGGGATCACCCATTACTAACAGTTCAAAAAATAGATGCAAAAACCTAGCAGTTTATGAAAAAAACACTAAAGTAGCACTGACCAGTGAATTTGCTATACCCATTGATTACAGTGTGTTATATACAGAGAGACAAAGTCATAAAATAGCAGGATTTGCAGGCAGAAACAAGAACGTGAAAGAAAGATATCCAGACAGTTCCAGTTGGAGGAACCAGTAGGAGGAACAGGTCTATTAAAAAAAGAATGTACAGTCATAATTAGATATGCTAGTGATACATGTACCTCCATGTGAAGGATGCAATTCTGGACACATTGTGGGCGCTGAGAAGAATATTCTTGGGTAATATCAAAAAAATGAAACAATACTAATGTCATGAACTCTAATTGTACCCTGACCTAGGATAGGGATATATTACCATCACAGTATTAGAAACCCAAAACATTTGGAGAAATTAAAAAGGTGACTTCCAAGTATGCTAATATGATAATAGTTCATAGATTCATGGGTGTTTACTAGGCTAATGACCACAAGGTTCATAGGTAGGTACTAGGCTATTGGCCCTAGGGCCCATACAAGCCTAGCCAAAAAATGTACCCTGGCTTTCGCCACCCAAGAAAATTATTTTCCTGTCCCCCTGTCGAGCAGAGCCACAGAAGTGATCCCCGGGGTGAATTTCCCATTTCCCATCCAATCATCAAGATTTTTCTTGAAGAGTGCTAATGAGGGGCTCTGTTTGACATAAATAGGTAGTCTGTTCCAGAGTATGGGAAGTCTCTGGGACAGGAATCTATCCCTCCAGCATGTTCTGTTTATTGTGGTGACAAGGTTAAGGTCCCTAGAGCGTGTAGCTCAGAGGGATTGGGATTTCTTTAAGTGGAGCATGTCCAACAGCTCTGGGTTTTACATAGCTTTGTATGTTAGGCAGAGATCGCCCCTGAGTAAGCGATATGCGATGGAGTAAAGCTGTAGCTTTTTGAGACGGTCTGCATAGGGCATCTGTTTGAGGCCAGTAATCGTCTTTGTGAGGTATTTCTGTGGTCTTTCCAGTTGTTGTAGATGTCTTATGAGGTACATACCAAAAGGGGCGTTGTACTCTATAATGGGTCTAATGAGTGATGAGTAGAGGGGAACAATGACCTCTTTTTTTCTGGATGAGAATCCTTTTGTGATGAGATGAGCCACGTAGAAGGATTTCCTGACCACTGTGACAATGTGATTATCAAAGGAGAGACTACTGTCCACCTGTGTCCCAAGGTCTCATCACATTTTCGGCATTAAGTAGACTACCAGCTATGTGGTAGTTCATGGGTACAGAGTTTTTACCAAAGGGGATGACAATACACTTTTTGGCATGGAGCTTCAGGCCATGGCTTTGACACCAGGTATCTGTCTCATTGAGGCCCTTTTGTAGTTTGTCCACATCGTTAGGAGTTTTGATTATGGCTCCTAGTTTGCAGTCATCTGCAAACTTTGTTAGCCAAAGACATTCTTTGTTGGCCTGCACTTCAGAGAAGTAGATACCAAACAGGAGAGGACCCAGGACTTGAACCCTGTGGTACTCAACCTGTCACTGGTCTGATGTCGGATTTAGAATCCGCTACTTTCACAGTGTGGGTTCTGTCCGTGAGCCAGTTGGCAACCCATCTTGTGACATAGGGATTTATACCTAGTTTAGTGAGCTTATCTGTAATTCCAGAGTGGGGGATTGTGTCGAAGGCCTTGGCGAGATCTAGATAAGCTGTGTGAACCATTTTACCCTCATCTATGGCTTTGGTGACTGCTTCAAAGAAGTCAATCAGGTTTAGGAGACATGACCTGCCTTTTACAAATCCAAACTGAGTAGGGTCCAGAGTTTGGAGATTACCAATGTATTTGTTTATGAGTTCCATGATGATAAGTTCCATGGCCTTGCAGACCAGGCTCGTCAGGCTAATGGGGCAGTAGTTCCCGGGGTCCGTCGTGGCTCCCCCTTTGTGGAGTGGGATAACTGTCACAGTGCGCCATTCAGTGGGTACAAAGCCTGAGGTGAGGCTATGATTGAACATGGTACTTAGGTAGGGTGCCAGTTCATTCTGTAGTTCGTGTAGAACGCAGCCTGGGATATTGTCAGGTCCCATGGATGCTGTGTTCTTGGCTTTGGAGAGTGTGTCTTTTACCTGTGCAGCCGTGATTATAGGAACTTTGCATTCTTCCGATATAGAGATGGGCCGTCTAGGGGGTGAGAGGGGGGTAAAGTTAGCACTGAACCTATCTGCTAGGATGTTGGCAATATCAGTTGGTTCTGTATATTTAGTGCCATTATGCTGTAACTCAGAGCAGATCTGAGTGTTCCCATTTAGATTCTTGACATAGCTATAGAATGCTTTATGGTTGTCTTTAGAGTCAGTGGCAATTTTGTTTTCGTAAATAGCTTTGGAGGATTTTATGAGGGATCTCAGCTTCTTACTGAGGTTGACCAGGGAAGGGAGTTCCTCCAGTCATGGGATTTTACTCTTTTTTGCAACAGTTTCTTTCTTCTGTTGTAGAGTTTGTTTATGGCAGAGGGCCACCAGATTGGCTTCCTTTTTTTGGAGGATAACATCTTGGTTCTATTAGGGATAGCATGATCCATGCACTCGTGTAAGTGCTTATAAAGTGCATTTGTGTAGGATTCGGCAGTCATACCTCTATTGTCCATCTGCATGGGTGTCATGAAGTTTGCCACTTCTGTCTTAAGAAGTGTGAAGTTGGCTTTGGAGAAGTTTTTTACGATGGTTTCCATAATTGGGGCTGGGGGTGGGATGTGGATGTCTAGGCTGATAAGCTTGTGGTCGGATCTGACCAATGAGGAATTGACACCGGTTTCCCATGTTGGTAATGACCAGGTCTAGGATATTGCTGCCCCTGGTGGGGGTGTGAATAAGTTGATCCAAGGCGTTGGAATTTATGAATTCTAGAAAACGTTGAGCAAAAGAGTTGGTACATGAGTAGTTTTCCCAGTTAATGGTGGGGTAGTTGAAATCGCCCATTATTAGGGTGTTGGGTTGTACCCTAATACTTTCCAGTGTATCAAGAAATGAGGAGTGTGAATCCTGGGGCATGGTGGGGGGTCTGTAGCAAGCTACAATTTGGATTGCGGTCTTGCCCAGAGTTAGTTGCACTTGGATAATCTCGGATGCATTATGCTGTGCAACTAGCCTGGAGGTGTGGATATCCTTAATGAATATGGACACGCCTCCGCCTTCTTTTTAAGCTTAGCCATGCATCCCAAATCTCTGACAAGTTCTGTTACTTTTGATAAATGTAAGCAGAGGCCTGGGAGATGAACCATTTTCAGCCAGCCTCTGTCCATTAGAGACATGGGTGCCAAACCAGGAATTAATTATTATAGCAGTAACCCATGCCTGGGTGTGGGTAATGCTGGATTTACCCACAGTTGGTGTGGTTTGGTCACGAGGGCGAAGCCCGAGTGGCCAAACAAAGCCAGCCATAGGTAAATCCAGCATTACCCACACCCAGGCGTGGGTTATTGCTATTATACAATGACATTATTTAAGAAAAAAAATAATTACTTTTCTTAAATAATGGCATTGTATAATGCCTCCTTGCTGCCCTTCCACAGCTGTCTGGTATTCTGCGGCAATTCTGATGTACTGCGCATGTGTATGCCTATGCAGTACATCAGAGCTGTGGGAAAAAGCAATGGAGAAAGCAAGATCTCTGTTGCTTTTTACAAACTGTCTCGCTATGTTAAATGAGTTTAACATAGCGAGACAGCTTTTAAAAAAAGCAACAGAGACTCCGTTGCTTTTTTTAAAAGCTGTCTCGCTATGTTAAACTCATTTAACATAGGGAGACAGTGTGAGGCAATGGAGATCTTCCATTCTCCATTGCTGTAAAAAAGAGTTATAGTAATGGAAAAAGTCTGGGCGACCGGACCTTTTTCCATTACTATAACTCTGATTTACAACGTGCACGCTGACCAATCAGCATGCACATTTTTGAATATTAATAGGGGGGTCATTGTATAATTTCTGTTCCCCATCCAGTTGTCCATGTTCCACTTGAACTAGGTTAGGAAGGAACTCGGCTTCATATGGATGGGGAGCCTGTTCCAGAGAAGGGGTAGTCTCCGGGATACATACCTGTTTCTCTCCAGTTGGTTCTATTTATATCACAGGGAAGGTTTAAGTCTTTAGAATTTGTAATTCTGGTGCTGTTTGTTTTGCAGATATGCAGGAGATCCATCAGAATGTGGTCTGACAATGCTTTGTATGCCAGGCATAAATCTGCCCTCATAATGCATAGAACAACACCACAATTGTAGAGTGCAACAGACTTTAAGTAATTACAAAGTTTGGAAAGGCAACAAATTAAAACAGTCAAAGGCCAGCTGTAATGTGAATACTTTACAGTGTATAGTTAGATTTAAAAAGTACACACACTGAGTAGTCTAAAAACAATTTTCCAATAAACAGAATAGTAATTAAAACCACATGTAATTACTAGGAATACTGATGTACAGTGGATTTTTCAAAATCATGGCCAGGACATTCATTTGACGACCCAAGCAGGGATAAAAACAAACTGAGGAGGAAATACCAATCATAAAAGAAAGTAATATAGCTGTAAGTAAATAATGCAGGAAAAGATCTGCAGGACTTAATAAAATGGGCATTTTAGTGTGCACAGGCATAACACCTTGAAAAAGTGTGCAAAACACAAATCAACCAAAGATTAATAAAATGGGCCAAGTATGCAACAAAGTTCAGAAAGTTTGGGATTGTTGCATGGAAATGTTTGTACAGGTATTTTTATACCTCAGACAGACTTCAGATCGTTTTTTCCTCAGGTACATAGCAAATGTTGGAGATGTGATGGCAGTGGGGTGATTGGGAACATGTGTTCATTTGTTTTCCTTGTATAATAATGTATGTGTACCTCTGTTACTGTTTTAGTTATGATTCAATAAAATGTTTATAAAAAAATAAAATGGGTAATTACATTAATTGTAACTATTCATTTGTTCACAAATGGAATAGCTTGAAATTAACAGACTATGGTGCTCTGTAACTCGGACAGTAATAACAAAATTATCAGAAAAATGTACAGCAAAAACAGAAGAGTAAAGTGCATGTGGAATACTGTCATATACCTATGTTGTGTAATCTTTGGCATGGTGAGGTTATGAAAAGTGGAACATTCTACAATTTTTTTACAAATCCAAGAATTTTCTGCTGGGGGACTTCATCTAGCCATCAGTAAACTGGCTGACCCACTGTCAATGGTCAGAAAGCCAGTACTTTCTTCACATTATAAACACCATCTCCCATTTCGAACTAGTTAACCATTCCACTAGGGGGCGTTAGAGTTATTGCCACTTCTTGTACAACTCCATATTTCCCATTCTCCTTTTTAAATCAGACCATAAAGTGGTGACCTTTTCCTCTAAAACTTGTGATGCTTTCCCTCCAAATACCTCCGTGTTTAGGAACTTCTCAAAAGAAAAACTTGCTTAGTTACATAATGTTCTAAATAAATTCCACTGTAGTCCTTCAGGGGATCGTATTGTTGTAGCAACTGCCCATGCCCCTGACTTCTCATCCTACTTAAAATAAATCCTCCTCCAGGGGATCGCATTGCTATAGCAACTGCCCGTGCCCCTGACTTGTCATTCTACTTAAAATAAATCCTCCTCCAGGGGATCGCATTGCTATAGCAACTGCCCGTGCCCCTGACTTGTCGTTCTACTTAAATTCCACTGTAATCCTCCTCCAGGGAATCGCCATACCCCTGACTTATTGACCTAATTAAAATTAATTCAGCTGTAGTTCTCTTCCAGGGGATTGCATTGCTATAGCAACTACCCACGCCCCTGACCTCTCATCCTACTTAAATAGTTTTATTGTTAAAAATAGTTTTCTTGGTAAGGCAGCCCCTGCCCACACAAAACACAATGAGAAATATAAAAACAACCCCCTGTGATGGAATAACCATATAAATAGTCTGTAAAAAGGGAATGAAATTTCTTAATGCTTATAAGAGGTTTTATTCTACTTTCCATAACAGCGCAATTATGCAAACCATTAGGAAGCTCAAAGCAGAGTATGAACCTAACATAATTGATAAAACTAAAAATTACTAGAAATCTGTGTGAGGAAGTTAAGAACCAACAGCCAGCAATCTTTAGAGCTAATTAACAGTAATGATGCCCACTCTGATTGAAAGGAAATAGCTATTATCCTAGCAGACAAATTTAATGCAAATATTACTGCACCCACAGTTATAGCTGTTCCACAGATTCCACAGTCAAAGCCACCCCTTTAAGTTCATAGGTTCATACTAGGCTATCTGCCGTAGGGCATTTATAAGCCTAGCCAGAGTGTGATGTTCTTCGTCTTCCCTTGCTGCAGTCCTGACAATTGGGGTATAGTCCGCGTCCCAGTCGGCCCGAATACCAGAGTATAAGGCTGACGTCGGTCATGGCGCCTTAGACTGACGTCAGTACGTCAGGGTACTAATGCGCATGACCGACGTCATTTCCTCAGTCTTTTTTGCCGCATGGTCCGATGCAGAAGCAATTTTGCGAGTGCAGGTTGGCGTTCTGAGATTTTCCGAAACCGGAGTTTCAGACCGAATACAGAGTTGGCTAAGTAACCCGTTAGAACATTTTGGTTTTTCTTGCCTCAGTATTTAACCGGATGTCAGAAAAAGTGAATAACTGTATTTCTTGTGGGAAGCAGATACCGCATAGGGATTATCATACTTTGTGTATACCTTGTTTAGGGCCTGAGCACGACGTTGTTGGTTGCCGCTCTTGTGCTAGATTTAACAAGCGCACTATTAAGAGGAGGCTTGATTGTGCTAGGTTAGTGTTTGGGAAGCGTTGCAATTATACTATGCCGTCGGATGCTCCGGCGCCTGCTTCATCTAAGAAGCGCAAGGACAAAACAGTGAAGTCTAGGGTGAGGAACCGGCAGTCCCGGACGTCGGTCCTTTAGAAGGCTCAGGGAGCCAGAGGTTTTGCCAGGAGTCTCTATGGAGTCTCAGGCAGATACTTTACTGTTACAGGATGTGCCCTCTCAGGAGGTAGGCCAGGCTGAGGGGCTTCTCAGGTAACTGTTCTTCCCTCTCTTCCCAAGGTAGTTAGGGCCTCTCCTTCTGTTGCCAAAGCTTCTTTTAGAGGAAGGCCAAGTTCAGCTTCTGTAGGGGCTTCTCCTAGCATTTCGGCTCTGTGCCTAAGAAACATATGCTTAAAATGGCAGAAGATTTGATTACTCTGATTAGAGGTTCTATGCCCCCACCTGATAAGAGGCCTAGGGTGGAACAGGAGTTTGATAGTTTTGAACAGTGTTCACAGGCTTCAGAGTCTTCTGTGGAAGACTTGCAAGAGTTTCCTACTTATTCTGATTCTGATGTGGATGATTCCACTCCTTCTGCTTCTCCTCCTGAGGATTTTTCATTTTCAGAGACTCTTCACTCCATGAGGGAGCACTTTAAATGGGAAGGCCAAGATTACTCTGACTCCAGAAAAAGGCTTAGGGAATTCTTGTTTTTGCCCCAGCATAGGCCCTTAGCTATTCCTCCTGTGTTGAATGTGGTGGAGGATGTTTTTGCAGAAGCTTCTCTGAACCCTGATTCCTTGCCTCCTGCTCCTGTTAAGCCTGATAGGTATTATAGGGTGCCCGAAGCTCATAAGTATTTGTTTAAGAGTCCCAGGGCAGACCCAGAAACTGTTTATCAGGGGCCTAAAGGTGTTAAAGCTTCTGTGGTTAAAAATCCTGTACCCTCTGATAAAGAGGCAAGGGCTTTGGATAGGTGGGGTAAGAAAGTATATACTTCTTCCACTCTAGCCATGAGGGCGTTGAATTGTCAATTTCATATGCTGAAATATCAGAATTATCTCCTTTCACAATTGAAATCTAAGGTGGATGCTTTGGCGGAAGGTATTGAGTGTAAAGAATTGCTGGATTTGGTTCATGTGTCTGAACAAGTGGGTAAGCATTCTTTGCAGTGTGGTTTTGATGCTGTTCAGGCTTCCTCGAGGGTGGCTGCTACTAGTTCTGTTCTTCGCAGACATGCATGGTTGAAGGATCAGAATTTAGCTGAGCATGTTAAGACCAGGATTTTGGATGCTCCTTTACAGTCTGATGTGTTGTTTGGACCGCCTGTGGAAGCAGTTTTAAAGAAAATGGAGGACAAAGCTAAGTCTATGCAGACTGTTAAAGATTTAGTGCAGGTGCAGCCTCCAAGTTTAGTAGAAATTGGCCTGCTAAGGGGTGGACATATCCTGCTTATGGTTCCCAGTCTAGGGGTAGGTCTAGACGTGGTAGGGGCAGGGCTCAAGGTTCGTTTAGGCCTAGATCAGACAGTTTACCTGCTCAGACTTCTGGTGAGGGCAGGGGTCAGTCCTTTCGTAAGCAGAACCAATGACCTGCCTTTTCAGCTGCCAGTGGACTCTCGTCTGGCAGCTCCTTTGGGAGGAAGATTGTCTCTTTTCAAAGAAAATTGGGATTTAATCACTCAAGACAGATGGGTGCTGGATATCATTCATCACGGGTACAGATTTTATTTCCACACAATGCCCCTTTCAAAGGCATGCCAGATGTTCCTCCTCCACAAAGAAAAGAGGCTCACAAGCAAGTTTCTCAGTTACTCCAGATAGGGGCTATTCAGCCAGTCCCTGTGTCAGAAAGGGGCTTGGATTTTATTCTCGCCTGTTCCTAGTACCAAAGAAGGGGAACACGTGGAGACCAATTTTGGATTTATCTATCCTCAACACTTATCTGGACATTCCCAAGTTCAAGATGTTGACGTTACAGCAACTGTTACCTCTGCTGGGCAAGGATCACTGGATGGTAACTTTGGATCTCAAGGAAGCTTACCTTCATGTGCCCATAAGGCTAAGTTGCAGAAAGTATCTGCGGTTTCGAACTGGAGATTTTCATTATCAGTTCTCTGCATTGCCCTTTGGCTTATCTACTGCGCCCAGAGTATTCACAAAGGTTCTGGCTCCAGTGATAGCTTACTTCAGGCTTCAAGGCATTCAAATTTATCCTTACTTGGACGACTGCCTGATTCTGGCTCAAGAAAAGGAACACCTTCTACAGCATCTGGAATATGTCATAGCAGTGCTAAGATGCCTAGGGTATTCTGTGAACGAAATAAAGTCCAGTCTAGTACCCTCTCAAGACATGTGCTTTCTGGGTGTGAGACTGAATACAGCAGCCCAGATGGCCTTTTAACCCCGGACAAACAAAAGAGTCTGTCACTTTACTTCCATCAACTATCTCATCAGTCCGTGCTGACTGCAAGGACAGTCCTTCAAGCATTAGGGTTCATGGCATCTTGTATTCTGGTGCTTCCCAATGCCAAACTGCATATGAGGAAGCTGCAATGGTATCTCAAAATGTATGGACACAGCACTGCCAAGATTTGGACACTGTCATTCAAATAATACCTTGCCTTCAAAAGGAATTCTTGTGGTGGGCTCAGGAATGTCACCTAAACAAGGGACTCTCTGTGACCCGGCCAGAGGCGAGTCAGATTTTAACGACAGATGCCTCGGACACTGCTTGGGGAGCTCATCTACATGGAAAGTGGATACAAGACAAGTGGCCTGCCAGACTACAGCATCTACATATCAACATGAAGGAGATGTTAGCAGTCCAGTTTGCATTGCTGGCGTTCAAGGAGTTACTTCTTCCAGGGCAGGTGTTGATTCTGACAGACAACACAACTGTCATGTGGTACATCAACAAGCAAGGGGGAACACATTCTTATCCTCTATGCAGGCAAGCAATGATTCTATGGGAGACTGCGTTAAGCCTGCAACTGACTCTTCAGGCAAGGTTTCTGCCAGGAGCACAGAACTCCCTAGCAGATGTATTAAGCAGACAAATCATGGATCCCCACAGTGGAAACTGGATCTTCATGTATTTCAGAAATTGACAGTGTCATGGGGAACTCCAGACATAGATCTGTTCGCTTCTCCACTAAACCACCAGCTGCCAAAGTATTGCACAAAGGGGTTTCATCACACAGCTTGGAAAGTGGATGCTCTGTCTTTCAGTTGGAAAAACCTTCATGTCTATGCCTTTCCACCTCTACCTCTTCTTCCAAAGGTATTACTAAAGGTCAGACAGGACAGGCCAAGGATGATTTTGATAGCTCCAGATTGGCCTCGCAACACTGGTACCCACTTCTAAGGAGTCTTGTAAAGAAGCCTCCATGGCCTTTACCTCTGATTCCTCATCTGTTATCTCAGAAGGACGGTCATCTGCTCAATGTCAAGCTTCCATCTCTTCATCTCACAGCTTGGCATATTCTGTGTTGAAGCATGGTAGGTCTCAGCTTCCTCAACAAGTTTTAAATGTGATTATGGAAGCTAGAAGGCCTAGTACTAGGAGAGTGTACGCAGAAAAATGGAAGAGATTTTTATTTTGGAGTACAGCAAAGAATTTGGAGATTTCGGAGCCTATTTTGAGTGTGGCTCTTCAATATCTTACTGAATTATTGGACAAAGGTTTGTCTTTCTCTTCCATAAAGATTCATGCTGCAGCAATTTCAGCTCACTATGATTGTGACCCACCTTTGTTTTCGCATCCTTTGTTCAAGCAGTTTCTTAGAGGGGCAAAGAATATAAGACCCCCACGTAGAGCTCCTACTCCTGCTTGGGATCTCAATTTTGTGTTGGAAAAACTTACTCTACAACCTTTTGAGCCTGCAGCTACTGCTGAATTGAAATATTTGTCATGGAAGACTGCTTTTCTGTTGGCTATTACTTCTGCAAGAAGGGTGTCTGAGTTGCAGGCCCTTATGGCAGTAGAGCCCTTTTTGATTTTCCATAAGGACAGGGTATCATTACGTACTAATCCTTCCTTTATGCCTAAGGTGGTTTCTAGTGTGGCTTTAAACCAAACTATTCATTTGCCTACGTTTTTGCAGATCCTCAAAATAAAGGGAAAAGATTTTGCACACTTTAGATGTACACAGGCAATTGCGTTATTATTTGAGCAGGACTAAAGATTTTAGGCAGTCTCAGCAGTTACTTGTTTCTTTTGCTTTAAGTTCACAGGGCAAGCCTGTGTCAAAACAAACTATTTCTAGATGGATTGGCTTTTGCATTGCATTTTGTTATTCCCATCATGGCAAAGAGGTTCCAGCTGGGATTAGGCCTCATTCCACTAGGGCTACTGCCACTTCAACAGCATTTCTAAGGGGGGTGGCAACTAAGGATATTTTGGAGGCAGCTACTTGGAGTTCAGTGCATACTTTCTCTAGGCATTATCACCTGCCTATATACTCTAAGACTAGAGCTGGTTTTGCCACAGCTGTTTTACAAGGCATGTTGTCAGCTCCTGCTACTTTATAATTTGCCAGCCTCCCTTACCTCTGCTTTGGGATTCTACCCAATTGTCAGGACTGCAGCAAGGGAAGACGAAGAACATAGTACAGTTTTGTACCTACCATAAATGTAGATGTGCGAGGATTCCCTTGCTGCAGTCCAATTTACCCTCCCTGCTTCCCTCTGTGTTTCAGGGTGGTTGTGTAGGTGAGTTTGCATGCTTATTATTTTTGAATATATTACTGTATATATTGTACATGTTTTTTGGTGCAGGTTGTTTTTGGGACTTGTCTTTTTGGGTCTTCTGACATCTGGGGCAAGAAAAGACTGAGGAAATGACGTCGGTCATGCGCATTAGTACCCTGACGTACTGACGTCAGTCTAAGGCGCCATGACCGACGTCAGCCTTATACTCTGGTATTCGGGCCGACTGGGACGCGGACTATACCCCAATTGTCAGGACTGCAGCAAGGGAATCCTCGAACATCTACATTTATGGTAGGTACAAAACTGTACTTTTGGCTTTCGCCACCCATTTTAAATGAATTTTGCTATGCCCTTTTTCGAGGTTAGTATACTGTGCCTCTGTCTAACAGTGACACAGAAGTGATACCCGGGGTAAACCTACAATCTCCCATCCACTCATCAAGATTCCTCTTGAAGAGAGTCAATGAGGGACTCAGCCTAACCTGGACTGGGATTTTATTCCAGAGTGAAGGGAGCCTCTGGGTTATGAATCTGTCCCTCCAGCATGTCCTATTTATTTCAGTGCTGAGGTTCAAGTCTCTTGAGCATGTAGCTGGATGGGATTTGGATTTTCTGAGGTGCAGCATGTCCATTAATTCCGGGTTGGACATGGCTTTATACGTCAGGCACAGATCGCCTCTGAGCAGGCGGTATGCCACTGAGTAGAGCTGGAGTTTCTTTAACCGGGCAGCATATGGCATCTGTTTGAGCCCTTTGATCCTCTTGGTGGGGTACTTTTGGGGTCTTTCCAGTTGCTGCAGGTGTCTGGTAAGGTACATCCCAAAAGGGGCATTGTACTCAATTATGGGCCTGATGAGGGATGAGTAAAGAGGCACGATGACCTCCCCTGATCTAGATGTGAATCCCTTCATGATTAGGTGGGCTATATAAAATGTTTTTCTAACCACTTTGGCCACGTGGTTTTCAAATGAGAGATTGCTATTAACTTGGGTCCCCAGGTCCCTAATTACTTCTTCTGTACGTAATGGATTACCACCTATGTGGTAATTTGTGAGCACTTTGTTTTTGCCAAAGGGGATGACTATACACTTTTTGGCATTTAGCTTGAGGCCAGGGCTCTGGCACCAGTTGTCTGTTTCTATGAGGCCCTTTTGTAGGATGCTTGTGTCAGCTGGAGAGTCGATTATGGTGCCTAGTTTGCAGTCATCTGCGAACTTGGTCAGCCACAGTCCTTCTGTGTTGGCCTGTACCTCCGAGAAATATATACCGAACAAGAGAGGTCCCAGGACTGAGCCTTGTGGGACACCACTTGTAAATGGTTTGGAGTCTGACATGGCTCCAGCAATTCTAACCATGTGGGTTCTGTCCTTGAGCCAGTTTGCAACCCATCTAGTGACATAGGGGTTTATATTTAAGCTGGTGAGCTTATCTATAATGCCGGAGTGGGGTATTGTATCGAAGGCTTTTGCGAGGTCCAGGTAGGCTGTGTGGACCACCTTCCCGTCATCAGTGGCCTTGGTGACTGTTTCAAAGAAATCGACCAGGTTTAAGAGGCAGGATCTGCCCTTAACAAAGCCGCACTGGGTAGGATCCAGTGTCTGTAGGTCCCCAATATCTTTATTTATGAGGTCCATGATGATCCTTTCCATAGCTTTGCAGACCAAGCTAGTCAGGCTTATGGGGTGATAGTTTCCAGGATCCGTTGAGGCACCACCTTTGTGGAGATGGACCACTGTTGCTGTACGCCACTCCTTGGGTACATATCCTGTAGTAAGGCTGAGACTGAACAGTAGTTTTATGTTTGGATTTAGCTCTTCTTGGAGTTCATGTAGGACGCAGCCCGGGACACCATCTGGTCCCATTGATGCTGTATTTTTTTGCTTTGGAGAGGGCGGCTCTTACCTAAGCATCTGAGATGTCAGGGGGGCAGCACTCTGCTGGAATAGATATTTGCCCTTTTGGTGGGGGGGGGGGGAGTTTGCGCTGAACCTGTCATCTAGGATGTTGGCAATGTCTGTGGGTTCGGTATATTTTTTGTCATTTTGGACTAATTCTGAGCATATCTGGGAATTCCCACCCAGGTTCCTAACATAACTAAAGAAAGCCTTGTGATTATCCTTAGTGTCCTGTGCAATTTTTCTCTCGAAGCTGGCCTTAGATGATTTTATGAGTGCCCGTAGTTTTTTGATAATACTGATCAGAGATGCCTTCCCTTTTTGGGATTTTGCTCTATCATGTAGTAGCTTCCTCCTTCTATTGTATAGTTTGTTTATGGCTGGGGTCCACCAGACAGGACGCCTGCCTTTGGAGGATTAGGTCTTGGTTTTATTTGGGATTGCATGATCCATGCATTCCTGAAGGTGTTCATAGAATGCATTTATAAAAGATTCTGCGGTCTGGGCCGTATTTTCCACAGGCCCGGGGGCTTTGAAGGATTCCACTTCGGTTTTAAGGAGTGTGAAATTTGCTTTAGAGAAATTTTTCACTGTGGTTTTCTGGGCAGGGGGTGGGGTTGGGGTGTGAATATCCAGTGAGATTAGTTTATGGTCTGATCTTACCAGTGAGGGATACACTTTTGGTCTTGAGCATAGAGCCCCCATGTTGGTGATGATCAGGTCCAGTATGTTTTCCCCTCTTGTGGGAGTGGTAACAAGTTGTTCCATAGCATTTGAGTTTATAAATTCTAGGAACCTTTGGGCTAGGGTGTTGGAGCTAGAGTAATGCTCCCAGTCTATGTTTGGGTAGTTGAAGTCGCCCAATATAATGGTGTTTGGAGAGACCTTCATATTTTCCAGTGTTCTCAGGAAGGCCGAGTGGGGTTCCTGGGTTTGGGAGGGTGGTCTGTAGCAGGCTATTAACTGGAAGGCAGTTTTACCCACTATTAATTGCACATGGATAGTCTCTGATGCTTCGTGCTGTGCCACCAACCTGAAGGTGTGTGGGTATCTTTGACGAATATTGATACTCCCCCTCCTTTTCTGGTTTAGTCCAAGTTTTGGGGCCGAAAAGCATGGTATGAGGTATAACCTGGTAGTGCTGGGGCATACCTCCCAACCATACCGAATTACTCGGTATTTACAGAGTTTTGGGGTCCAAATGAAGGGGTGCCACGATTCCCGATTGGCACCCCTTCATTTCTGATTTTTTTGCTTCATTCTTTTTATTTTTTAAAATATCGCGCTGTCGAAGCTGACATCATCACATGCGCGATGACGTCAGCGCTGTCAGGGCTACCAGCCAGTCAGAATTGAGCTCAAGGAGCTCGCGTCATTATTTCTGGCTATTTCCGGCTGGCTGCGAGCGGGAATACTGAGCAGCGAGAAGTTGAACCTTACCAGGCAGCAACATTAATGGCAGTAATGTTGCTCATCAGTCATTTTATTTTTTTCCAAGCCGGGCCGGCTGCGAGCAAGAATACAGCAGCAATGGGAATTACAGGCAGCAGTACTATATCAGTTTTATTTTTCCAAGCAGCAGGCAGGCAGCGCGAGCAGGTAAGCGTGGGACAATTGTGGATATGTGTATTTATGTGTTGTGTATCTGTGTACATGTCCGCATTACATATACATGTTGGATGTTGTGTGTTTATATTTGCACATGTATACAAAGACCACATTTAACTGATACTTGGTTTTGATGATAGGAAAATATAATACAGCAAAAATGCTGTGTTAGCAAAGTTTAGATTTAACAGTTCAGCGTAGTGTAAGTAGTAGGTTGTTACAATTGTGAAACTTAATATCTTTGTGGATCTGGAGGAGATAGTCAACAAATTTCCAAAGGTAAGATAAAAGGATTTCGGAGCTACTGTGGATATGTGATGGCCAAAAGAAAAGGGAAGGTGCCTTCGGAAATTAGTTGAGCCAGATAGATTTCTGATATGATGATCACCATGTAATGAATTTATCAACAGTTCTGCCTATACCCTTTACGACAATGTCCAGTTTGGAAGAGTGTGTCACCTGTATGGTGTGATGTGGAAATATTTTGTTTACAAAAATGAACTTTACTGAATTGTTTTCATGTTTAGTTTGAGACAGTTGCCCTTCTACCAATTGTTAACATGGTCTAACTCAAGTTGAGCAGTTAAAAGTCATTTAGGGAGCATATAACATACAGTTTATAGCATCTGCAAACTTTGATATCTATGTACCATGAATGTTGGTTTGAAAATGTGGCACATAAGAGAGCCCTATGTCCCAGCACAGGTACCTCCCCCCAGAAGTGACACATTTGACCCTAACCATGTGGGTTCTGTCAAGCGACTGGTTTGTCGTCTACTGCATAACATAAGACTTTTTTTTTTTAAGTTTAAAATTAAAATTCCGTCAGTGTTGTCTGCATAGAGAATAGGAATTTAATAAGATGATGAGGCAGTCCCTACTTTTGACAAAGTTGAATTGATGAGGGTCTAATGTTGATTTTCTATGTCCAGATTCTCTCTTACCTTATGCGTTCTACAGCTTTACATATGAGAGTAGTGAGTCTTGTAGACGTATGTTTTACCATGGCCCATTGTCAGGTCTTTTGTTTTAATGCCTTTATAATTACTGTTTTTTAGGCTTTAGTATTGTAACCAGCTGTTGAAGGATGTTAATTAGGGGTTTGGATGCTCCATATGTAGCTGATAATGCTTGTGCCCTGATATCATACCAGTTTGACTAAGATGGTGTTTGCTTTTGAGAAGGCAGAGAGGACATGTTCTATAGTAATTATACAGGATGGTTTGGCCTGATCTGTGGAATAGTTTAAAACTGTTGGTGGACTAAAACGTTCACCAACCTTGTCAGTTACGGTATTAGCTGTTTCCTTTAGGTCACGGGGGTTCTATTACTGTGGATTAGCTTTGAGCATTGTTGGCTATTAACTTCCTGAACAAAATATCCATATTTATTTTTCATTTCAGTTGCTTCTTTATCTTTGCATTTATCTTTTGGCTTCTTAATGATGCCTTAAGCTCTTTGGTAGTTTGCTTAGGGGTGCTGTTAAGGTGAGTAGACTGGGACCTTCTATTAGCATTAATTTCTTTCTCTTGTTGCATAACCTCTTTGTACTGTTATTCACCATGGGGGGGGGGGGTTAAATTTCCCATTGCCTTTAAGTACAGCTATTTAGGCATGAGTATAAGTCGGAGCATAAGAGCTTTATGATGATCTGAATGTGATTTTGATTTTATATTATTGGATAATGGTAACTTAGCAGTGTTCCCTATGAAGCCAGGGTGTGTTTAGTTTAGTTTATGGCAGCCCATTGTTCATTTTGAGTCATGGTTTGTGGCTATTGCACACACTGTAATGGCTGGTGCTTATGACGTTATTAATGTGATAATTTGTTGGGACATCACTCTCCCCAAAGTGGATGATGATGTATTTTTTTTTGGTATTCAGCTTGAGGCCATGTTTCTGGCACCAGTCATTTGTCTGAGTGAGACCCTCTTGGAGAATGTCCACATCACTAGGGGAATTGATGACAGCACCTAGCTTGCAGTCCTCTGCAAACTTGGGCAGACATAGCCCACTGGTTTTGGCCTGCACCTCAGAAAAGTGTATTCCAAATAAGAGGCCCCAAGACCAAACCCTGGGGCATGCCACTTGTTGCGGTCAGTGTAGCATCAAAGGCTTTGGCCAGGTCAAGGTAGGCGGTGTGCACAGTCTTCCCTTCATCCATGGTTTTAGTGACTGTCTCAAAGATGTCGACCAAATTTAGCAGACATGACCTCCCCTTGAAACCAAACTGTGTGGGATCAAGTTTTGGGAGGCTGCAAAGTCCTTGTTAATGAGGTCCATGATAATCCATTCATGGTCTTGCAGATCAGGCTAGTTAGGCTGATGGGTCTATAATTTCCCGGATTGATGGATGTTCCACTTTTGTGTAAAGGGATGACAGTGGCTGTCCTCCACTTAGCTGTGATGAAGCCAGTACTCTGACTTTGCTAGGGTGCCTAATGGTGCCCGAGTTCACATAGGATGCAGCCTGATGTGTTATTGGGTCCCATGGAGGGTGTATTTTTGCCTTTGAGAGAGCAGTGATGATCTGTTCCCCAGATATAAGAAGAACCGTCCAGGTACTGTGGGTGTCCTGATTTACTGATGGTGTGGGACAGAGGGGTAAAGTTTTTGCTGAATCTGTCAGCCAGCAAGTTTGCTATATCTATGGCATTTGTATATGTGGTGTCCTTGACCACCAGTTCTGAACAGATCTGGGTGCTTCCTTTGAGGTTGCAGACATATGTGAAGAAGGCCTTATGATTGTCTGTAGTAGATGTGGCCAGTATGGACTCAGAAGTTTGCTTTGAAGTATTTCACTAGTGCTCTTCTTTGCTTGTTCAGGCTAAGGAGACATTGCTACCGATTGGGCGCCTTCTGCTTTTTGTTCTTGGACAGCAGTTTTTTTCTTTTTATTATAGAGTTTATTGCAGATGTCCACCAGACAGGTTTACTCTTCCTTGTGGAGGATGATTTAGTCCTGTTGGGTATTCCTGATTCCATGCATCTTGTATAAATGCTTGTATAGTGATCATATATTCCATGGCCATGATGTGGCCATGGAAGGTATGTGAAAGGGTTCTGAAAGCAAAACGTATGTTGCAATATGGGGTAGGTGGATGAACTGAAAGCAGTGTAGGCTAGGGAACTAGTAGTTAATGATACTTTTGGTCCAGGAGCGTCCTCTTTCTTTACAGAAGCAGTGAATCACAGGCTGCAAGATCCGTGTGGAACCTGTGGCTATATAGCTTAACTAGCTGATGTCAGTTAACTCTGAGAAGTCGTCCTCTTCAGAAAGGTACAAGTACGGTGTTTTCTTCTAGAAATGATGGTGTAGCCTAACCTGAAAAAATAGGACAGTGCTTATTAGCTTTAATTTATTGGTGGCTGCACACATTCTTTTGTTCTACAGAGAGTCTTTTTTTCATGAAATCAGTTTACGGAGGGTAATCTTTGTATTTCTGCAAGAGGATATTGATTTTTAAATACAGTGTAACATAGCATGAAATGAATACTGAGATGCTACTGAACGGTAGTTTGGCAGGATGCGCTTGATAAGCAGGTCTTGCATTGTTTTATATAACAACATTTTGTCATGCTGAGCATGTGATCTCTAGGCTGCATTTTTTTCTTAAAATGACTAATTTAGGAGATGAATTATGAGACTAGCAATTAGGTAGGCTTCTTGGCTGTTTTGCATGGATGGATTAGAGAGAGAGAAATGGCATCTTTTGAGATGTAGGTGTCATTTTATGCTAAAAGGGAGTGTCCTTTTGCAAAGAGCTCTAAACTGCCAATCCCCGGCTTAGTCACATTCCATGAGCTGTGTGTGTGTGTGTGTGTGTGTGTGTGTGTGTCTGTGTGTGTGTGTCTGTGTGTGTGTGTCTGTGTGTGTGTGTGTCTGTGTGTGCCTGTGTGTGTGTGTGCGTGCCTGTGTGTGTGTGTGTGTCTGTGTGTGTGTGTCTGTGTGTGTGTGTCTGTGTGTGTGTGTGTGTGTGTGTGTGTGTGTGTGTGTGCCTCTGTGTGTGCCTGTGTGTGTGTGTGCCTGTGCCTGTGTGTGTCTGTGTGTGTGTGTGTGTGTGTGTGTGTAGGGCAATTCTTCTGAATCTTGTTCTCTGTCTCCTCTACCAGCATTCTCTTATTCCTTCCTAGGTAATAAAATTTTAATAAGGCTTTTAATAATGTTTTGCCTTCTCTCATTTCAGTCATCTTTTAGAATAATTTGAATATTTTAATATAAATATAATCCATGCAGGAGGTAATGCTTCTTTTTAATATGTTTCAATCCTGTTGGCTAGGAGAAATGAAAAATGTATTTATTTACTGTATGGTAACTAAGTAGGAGAAGGATTAGCCCAAAGATGTTTTTTAGCCGAGAACTGTGCTTGGAGGCAATAAACATTATAAGCCAACTGAAGTTATACACTTCAAATATGATAGAGTGTTAAGTTTACATAGTTACAGAATGTTAGAAAGTCTATATATACTTATTATATAGTTTTTATAAAGTTGAGTAGTGTGTTCTTATACATTTTTACTTTAGGTTTTATCAGTTTACATTGAGGTGCAATGTATTTTAGCTACATAAAATTGCTTATTAATTGTTCAATATTGAATTTCCTTGAATAAAAGACTCAAATTAAAGTGATAAAAAACAGAGATTTACAGACAGGCAGGCCTACACACTAAGAACAGAGCATAAGAGTAGGAACTTGGAAGAGTTAACTGGCAAAGGAAAATATCTGAGAGACTATAATCATTTTTATAATGTTTAGCCTTTTAAAGAGTTTATCCATTATCCTTAAAACATTTATAACAGGAAATGAACCATTAGTAGTGCATGAATGTTTCTGCTAATATTCCTGTGGAATAAAGAGCTCAGCAAAGGACTTTTTAAATTTGCTAAGAGTATCTTGATACCTTGTTTCAGCTGTAGTTTGTTCCAGGGAGCTGGGACTCTTCATGAGAAGGCGCTTTCACCATTAACTTTTTTAAAAATAGGGGATGATTGAATAATAAAGTTCTCTTGGAAATTCCTTAGGGAATAGACCAAGTCTATTTTCATTGTGACAGTATTGCTTTGTTTATCGGATGTCTGTTAGTGTTTGTGCACTGACGTACTGCAAAATGTAAAAATAAAATCCAAATAATCATTGTAGAAGTAAAGCAGTATGCACACATTAGTGTTTATGGTAAATGGGGTGAAATAGCTAGGTAATAGGACATTGAAATGGCTGCAGGGGGATTCTAGTGCCATGTTTTGGCTGTCTGTTCTTCAGTTTGTGCTCGAATGTTGGTATGCCACAATTCCATTGGAGTGGGTGGGGTTATGTAATTATGTATGCAAATTAGATGTTAATCAGCGTACAGATTTGTACCTATTTTTCATGGGCCTTGTCCAGATTTTTGATGTTTCCGGGTTGAGAGGTATGTGCTGGGGTGCTCTCGGGAGCCTTGAACCAGGTTTCTGTTACTGCACAGATATCAATGTTCTCCATGCTAAGGAGAGTTTCAAGTGCGTGCATCTTGAGGTTTAGACTACTGGCATTGAGTAGCATTACTCTTAGTTTCTTATCCCTTGTGATACCTATGGAGGTGGGTTTGTCTTTTGAGCCTTGCCTAAAAAAGGCACTATAGGAGTGGCCTTTGCCAATATCCAAAAGCCCAGGGGTGACAGGTGCAAGCCGTCCCTAGCGAAGCATCGTGGCTTGTCGAGCATGTCATCCCAGGCTGACAGGCATTGGATCCCCTTTGAATAACACCAATACTTAAGCCAATTGTTGAAATTGATCATCTTGTCTTCATATTGTGGCATCATTCTTGGTGAGGGTAAGATGCTACTCAAGGTCAGGGTCATACCAGCCTGGGCTACATGCTCAGAGAGCTCCTCTATGTCTCTTTTCATGTAGTCCAGGGAGGTACATCTCAGGTCATTCACACCAGCATGGACAATGACTGAGTCATATTTGTACTTGCCTTGGAGTGACCTGAGTGCTTGTGTTATGTGGCGGATCCTAGCGCCCGATAAGCAGCTCACAGTGACCTTCTCCTTGTTCAGCCTGGTGAGCGGGACGTCAGTGTACCTGACGATAGAGTCACCTATTACAAGTGTATCAGGTGTGTTGTTTAGCCTTAAGGGCTGTGACTGTTCGGCACACTGGCTTTGTGAGCTATGTGTTGCACGTGTTTTGTTTTGAAGTAGCGGTTGCTTGGGTGTCTGCTTTGGAGGTCTCTGCTGCTTAGGCAGATTTTTATTTAGAGCCTCCAAGTATGTTTTTGTGTGTTTATGTGTTTGGTTTGCTGTCGTGGTAGGTCTATGTGAGACTGGAATTGTAGTGAGTGTGGTTTCCTTCTCCTCTTGACTGGTTATGCCAGTACTGAGTTGAGAGAGCTTAGCCTCCAGTTTGGCTATATGGTTGCATCTCTCACATGTGTTGGAATTTGTTGGGTGGAGGAGAGGGTTGTCTGTGTACATGAGGCAGTTGTAACATTGCCTTAAGATTCCCAGGTTCACCAGCTGGACCGGAGAGGAGATTGACAACTGACCTTTGGACATGCTAGAATAGTATTGGGAATTCCTTTATAATTGAAAAAAGGGCCAATGGGGAACAAGGTACTCAAGGGGAGTTTGTGAGGGTGTAGTGCTTTTAATTTTTTAGTGCTGACTTATATAATTGCTTTAGTGAGCAAGTGCCAGGCTTTAGAGTAGGAATAAGGTGTTTATTATGAGAACTAGATCAGTTCTAAGGGAAAAAGTGAAGATCAGACTTTGTGGAGCCGAGAATGGTTTAAACCCAATTAAGCGGAGCTGCCGATGCTGCGCTATGCGCAAAACCGCGCCAAAGCGGGTTTTATACAGGGGGACTTGAAAGATCTAGAAATTGGCCCAAAACGGCCAATAGACTATCAGATTCTTGTGCTGGGAACACTCCTCCAGGGATATATAGGCTGCTCTAAGCTCCCCACTGCCACTGGTGAACAAAGAAGCCTCCCTTTATCCAAGAAAGGAAATGGACAACACAGGAACTTTCCAAAAGTCCAGAATACAGCAAAGCCTGTATTTGGACTACTCTAGGTCAGGAAAGGCGGGAAACAAGGATAATTATTTTCTTTTTTTCTTTTTTGCAACAAACAACAGAAAAATGCAGTAAATATGTAATACAGGCTAGCGCACTTGAGTGTGTAGCCTCAACAGGTAAATGCAACAAACAGGACAAACTTTAAAAGTGCAGGTGCAAAAACAACTTTAAACAGTTTAAAACAGTTCAAGAAGCAGAAATACTTGCAGTTTAGCTAGATCAGACAGTCGCCCAGGTAGTAGCAGGAGAAAAAGACACTTTTATCAGGTTAGTAGTCACTCTTTTAGCCTCTCTGCTGCTAGCACCACTCTGCAGGACCACGAGGAGCTTGGCTGAGTAGTAACAAGCGCAAAAACCACGCCAAAGTGGGTTTTATACAGGGGGGCTTGAAAGAGCTAGAAATTGGCCCAAAATGGCCAATAGACTATCAGATTCTTGTGCTGGGAACACTCCTCCAGGGATAGATAGGCTGCTCTAAGCTCCCCACTGCCACTGGTGAACAAAGAAGCCTCCCTTTATCCAAGAAAGTAAATGGGCAACACAGGAACTTTCCAAAAGTCCAGAATACAGTAAAGCCTGTATTTGGACTACTCTAGGTCAGGAAAGGCAGGAAACAAGGATAATTTTTTTGTTTTTTTTCTTTTTTGCAACAAACAGCAGGAAAATGCAATAAATATGTAACACAGGCTAGCGCACTTGAGTGTGTAGCCTCAACAGGTATATGCAACAAACAGGACAAACTTTAAAAGTGCAGGTGCAAAAACAACTTTAAACAGTTTAAAACAGTTCAAGAAGCAGAAATACTTACAGTTTAGCTAGATCGGACAGTCGCCCAGGTAGTAGCAGGAAAAGAATCACTTTTATCAGGTTAGCAGTTGCTCTTTTAGCCTCTCTGCTGCTAGCACCACTCTACAGGACCACGAGGAGCTTGGCTGAGTAGTAACAAGCGCAAAAACTGCGCCAAAGCGGGTTTTATACAGGGGGACTTGAAAGAGCTAGACATTGCGGCACAGTTCTTATCAGCCCCTTAAAAATCTAAGAACACCTCATCCATGGGCTCTGATAATATGCCATGTTGGCTGATTATTGTGAACAAATATGGCCCATTTGAACCCATACTTAACCCGTTTATCTTAAGCATTTCCACTGGTGTATATTCCAGAAGCCTGGAAAACAGCCACTGTGATGGCATTACACAAGGGTGACCCAACCACAGACCCTGGTTACTATAGACCCCTTAGTCCCACTAGCCTCATCTGCAAAGCTGTGGGATGTGTCATCTAAGACCTCATTAATTAGGACATTGAAAATCTCTTATCGCTAGACCATCATCACTCCAGCTTTGTCAAAGGAAGGTTGTCTCTCTTTAACCTCACAAATTTCTTTCAGAAAGACGTACAGCATATCTGGCCCTGGCCAAGGCCTTTGACACTATTCTCCATGCAGGCATTATTGATATACTTGTAAATGTGAATATAAAGCCATATGTTTGGCACTGGAAAGCTAGCTGGCTATCTGACAGAAGCCATATTGTTATAGTTTGCATGTGTCATTTCTGAAAGGAAAAACAATACCAGTGTTGTTTCACAGGCTTATTGTTGGGCCCTGTCCTGTTTGGTATGTATCTGTTAGACTTTCAGGTCATCATTTCTGGTGGTTATCTAAATTTGCAGACTATTGTTATTTGGGTGGTAGTGTTTGATTTTTTCACTCACTCATTCACTCGCTCGCTCGCTCACTCATTCACTCACTCACTCACTCACTCACAATTGCTGTAATGTGTTACAGCCAATTACAAACTGATGCAAGGACTATGGTCTGAAATTAAATATTAAAAAATGTAGCATAGTTTGTTTTAGTAAAAAAAAAAATCACATAACAGTTTGATGACACACCTGTCCATTCAGGCACTTGTCACAGGGGCTGTGGGCAATGTTGTTGACAATTCCTTAACTTTTGACCATCATGTCTGCATTAGTTCAAATAGCCTTCTGTCCAAATCATGTAATTTCCAAAGGCATTAAATTCAGATCCAAACTGGTCTTTACTTCCACTTTGCTTGTATCTCATCAGACCCATTGCTTGAATGTAATGCCTTTTATGTTTAGACAAAGACTTGCTATGTCAGTCAGCTTGAGAGACCTCAGAAAATCGTAACTAAAAAGGTCAGTAGCCTTAAAATGCTTAGTTTTTTGGGACAGACTGGTAATCCTCTGTCTTTACTTGGTCTCTTAGACTCCCTCTTGGGGGATCTGTCCTTAGCCTTTGGACCTCTTTGATCTCTTAAACAGAATAAATGATTCCTCAAATTCCCAGTTAAAGGAACCAAACCTTCATCAACATATAAATAAGACAAGTTGTTATGATAGATCCATGTTGCAATATATTTCCCACGTCTGAAACAAACTTCCATAACATGTTAGGCAGAGTTGCACTCTTAACAATAAATCTAGATAATTGGATGGGCAGACAAATTCTTCCCTCCTGTATTTTGTTTTGCCCTCTTTTAGACGACAGGCTATTTGCTAGGATGATAATGCAGACTGATTGCTTACTATGTACGTATGAATTGTTGAACTTGTGAACTGTTGGCTTGTTAAACCAAAGAAAAAACAGCAACTGTTACAGCCAACAAAACTTGTAAGCAGGAACCAGCTGGAAATAAATATAAAATCACCAGTATTTAACAATAGAAGTACTTTATTCATAGAATAAATCCAGTAAAATCCAGATGAAATGTAGATAAGCACTTTTGTTCCAAAAATTGTATATAGTTGCAAGGAACTTCATCAGATATAGCTGCTAGTTACACTGTTGTTTAGTGTGTTAAAATGGCACCTTTTTTTCACATCATCAAGGTTAAAACAGCAAGCACCAATCAATCAGCAATATACACTACACCACCTCTTTTTTCCACACACATAGTAAAACAGAATGCCACTGCTAAAAAGCAGTAGTGGTATATTAAACCTTAAAACATTTTAAAAACTTTATAAATGCATAAAACAACTATCAAGTGATTTTAATTTCAAAACACTGTTAACTGAAACAGACTCATTTAAATCAGGCCAGGACTTGGCATTTAACTGGTGCTGCCAAGACAATTCTGCTTTTTCCAGCAGTACTGACCACGTTTCGCCCTTAGTTGTTTTCTGAACACACTCCAGAACTACAAATTTGAAGCCATATCCACAACTCACTGTATTATGTTTTGCTAAAGCATTCAGCTCTTGGTTGTCAGTAATACTTCTGATGTGTTCTCCTATATGCTGTTTCAGTTTTCGTTAGTTTTTTCTGATGTAAAAACAAGTACATTGTTGGTAAACAGTACAGTAAACAACCCTTTCAGAGTCGCAACAATATTTCCCTAGAATCTTTACTTTAAAACTATTAGTTAGTACTTCACTTGTTTCCAGAATATTTGTGTCTTTCGGCTTTTCCCGGTTAGGGGTCGCCACAGCGGAACTCCGTTCCGCTAATGATTGGCAGTAGAGTTTTACTTGCTGGCTTGCCAGGCCTAATGCACAACCTTCAACGAAGGAACGCCCATTCACGCATGTCGCCACACAGAAGACGCTCTAGCTGAGAATTGAACGGGCAACGTCTAACTGTGACGGCGACAACGCTACCGCAGCACCACCACCGCAGTATATATGAGCAAAATTTACATTTTCCACATTTGTACATGTACCCACATTGTTTAGGGACAGTTGATTTTTAAAAATAATCTCTTAGACTACTTCCCTTTTTATATACACATATGGGTCCATTTCCTACATATTTTCTGATTTCCCTATCCACTTCATGAAATTCCAGTTTTTGTTCAGGATGTTTTTAATGGCCCAATTATCAGTGGAAAAAGTGGTTATAAATGCAGACCCAGTACCCATGTTATTACCAGTTCCCACAACTACCTCCTCATTATTTATAGCCTCAATTTGCACTTGTGTCACAGACTGTGGATCTTCCTCCCTAATTTGTGGTACAGATGTTGTACCTAAAATTGGTTGAAAATGACCATATTTCCTCTTTCTAATAACTTCATCTGTAATATCCCCCACAAAATTCATGGGATACCCATGGTGTAGAAACATGTTCTTCAGTTTGTCACATTCTGCCAGAAAAGCTTCCCACATAGCCACCATCTGGGCTGCTCGAACAAATTGACCTTTCACCACAGCTGTTTTTTCTGGGAAAGGGTGGTTACTATCGAAATGGAGTAGACTGTTAGAATAAGTTTCCTTGCGGTAAATTTCTGCAATGAATCTGTTATTCATCACATCTTTCATAATCATTACATCTAAATAGGTAATTTTTCCATAGTCAATGTAGTGGGTAAACTTTAAAAATGATTTGTTCCATTTATATGGTCTAGAAATTTGTTTACTTCATCACCAGGCCCATCCCATAAAATAAAGATATTATCCGGGAAACTAATGTATGTGTGACAAAAGGGGTAGAACTGGGAATTAACTAAATAATGCTTTTCCCGCTCTAACATAACAATATTTGTGTATAGTCCCCCACATGAAGAGCCCCTCGCCAGACCCTCTAAGGTAATAGTTCTCAAATAAGATAAAATTACATTTTAGCACCATGTCAAGTAGTTGTTCAAACATGTTTATTTTATCCTGTGCTATACCTTTCCCTCTCAAATATTCACAGAACCATTCTTCCACCAAGTTGTGGGGGGGTGACTGTATAAAGATCCTTGACATCAATTGTTGTGAATAAATAGCTTGTTTCAAAAATAATATTATTCATTCTTTTTAAAAAATCCCAAGAATCCTTACAGATGCTCGGTTCTTCCATAACATATTTCTTAAGATGTAAGTCAAGAAATTTGGCAGTGAGGTGTGTGATTGAGCCTCTTGCATCCACAATCAGGTGCATTGGTGGTTGGGCCACATCTTTATGCATCTTAGGCACACCAAATATTACAGGTATTTTTTGAGTAGAGCACTGTCAAGTAATTGAGTTCCTCAATGGATCTAGAGCCCTCAATAAATAGGTCTTTTAAAAAAACATTGATTCTCCTATACATGCCGTTCACTTCATTTAGAGAACTTTTTTGATGCGTGTCCCTCCAAAATAACTCTCATCTTGTTCACATAATCAGCTTTATTCATCACTGCTATAGCCCCTCCTTTGTCTAATTTTATTATTTTAATGCTCACTGTCTGTGTAAGTTTTGAAGTTTAAAATCACTAGAGAGAGAGTTGTTTTATGCATTTACAAAGTTTTTATAACTTTTTAAGGTTTAATATACCACTACTGCTTTTTAGCAGTGGCATTCTGTTTTACTATGGGTGTGAAAAAAAAGAGGGGGGTGCAGTGACGAATATCCAATTTCTGTATTACTATGTCTTACTCACTAGTATACTCTTGTTACAGAAAAGCTTCCTTCTTTCAAATGCTTCCTAAAACTGAATTTTCAGAAAAAACAACCTCTGCACTAACTGTGCTGTAAAATTTTAAAATGTTTTGCTAGATATTCAAAGATATATTACTACCTAATATGTACTATCTTTGCCAGGATTGTTTAAATGTACAAATATTAATTGCCTGTCTTTAATGTAACCTCTATATCTTTTGCAATAAATGTTACGCATGAAAGCCTCTGGCTTACTATAATGTTTTTATACTGAATACGTCTCTAAATATGTAAACTCTTTTGTTATTAATGTAACTTCTTGTGGAGCTTTTCTCCCCGGGCCTCCACTGAAAATGGGTTGCTATGACCCAGTGGACTCTCCCAGTCTACAAATGCAAATAAATAATAATAAATAGTGTATATTGCTGATTGATTGGTGCTCACTGTTTTAACCTTGATGATGTGAAAAAAGGAGCCACACTATTTAAACAGTGTAACTAGCAGCTATAGCTAATGAAGTTCCTTGCAATTATATACGATTTTTGGAACAAAAGCGCTTATCTACATTTCATCTGGATTTTATTGGATTTATTCTATGAATAAAGTACTTTTATTGTCAAGTACTGGTGGATTTTACATTTGTTTCCAGCTGGTTCCTGCTTGCAGGTTTTGCTGGCTGTAACTCTTGGCTTGTTGATGTTTGCAAAGGTACATGATACACTTCAAATTAACAATGTTTTGAGTGGTTAAAATGAAAAATTTCAGGCCTACCTTCAGTGAAGATGGTCAAATCACTGTACCAGATACAAGATTTCAGGGAGAAGTAGCTTTATTGATGACTCTGTTTATTGTCATTATTGTTTGGTCTTTCCTTGATCATTAAGTGACCTACTCAACATACTGGTTTATAGATACACTTTAAATATAAGAAAAGAAACCTTTTATTATAAGTAGCTTGTAGTGGAGTGGAGAAGTTAATGATTATGACAGCTACTGTTATCACTGGGTTCTAAGGTTAGATCTAATTGGCTGATTTGCGTGCTCTGCCCAGCTCATTAGGTTCATAGGTGTGTACTAGGCTAACAACCACTGGGGTCGTTTTAAGCCTAACCATGCATTCCCAATCTCTGACAAGTTCTGGTACCCTTGATAAGTGTAAGCAGGTTCTTGGGAAATGAAACATTTACAAGTAGGGTCCTAGGAGATGAAAAATTTACAGGTTACCTGTGTCCATTAGAGACATAGGTCCCAAACCAGGGCTGAAGTTTCTTTTCCCCATCCTGTTGTCCAAATTACACTTGAATTGTGTTAGGGAGGAACTCTACTTCACTTGGATGGGGAGCCTGTTCCAAAGAAGGGGCAATCTCTGAGATACATACCTATCTCTCCAGTAGATTCTGTTTATATCACAATCAATGTTTAAGTGTTTAGAATGGGTGATACTGGTGCTGTTTTTTGGGGGGGATATGCAGGAGGTCTTTCAGGTTGGGGTTTGAAAGTGCTTTGTATGCCAGCCATATGTTTCCCCTTAATAGCCTGTCAGAGACAGAATACAGGGATAGGGCCTTGAGGTTGGTCTGCACAGGACATGTTACTTATGCTCTGCATTCTTTTAGTGAGGAAACACTGTAGACATTCCAGTTGTTGGATGTGCCTGGTTAGGTACATACCAAAGAGGACATTGTACTAAACAGTAGTTGTGATGAATGCTGAATACAGTGAAATGAACTCTATGGATCTAGATGCCATACCTTTGTTTATAAGTTACACAACTTAGAATGATTTTTCACTACTGTAGATACTTTATGGTCAAAGGCTAGATTACTGTCTGTCTGTATCCTCAAGTCCCTAAGTACTGGGTTGACTTTTAGGGATGTGTTGTCAATATGATAGTTACCAGGGCTGCATGACTTCCTGAAAGATGCTATTATGCCTGAGTAGAGTTTTGTGTCAAATGCCTTGGCCAGGTCAAGGTAGCCATTGTGAACCATTTTGCCCTCATCCATTGCTTTGTTGACCTTCTGAAAGAATTCCACCAGGTTAAATAGGCATGACCTAACCATAACAAAATGAAATTGGGTTGGGTCCAGTGTTTGAAGGTTTCCTATGTTATTATTTTATTGTTTCAGTGATAATTCTTTCCATGGCTTTGCATAGGAGACTGTTGAGATTTATAGGCCTGTAGTTTCCAGGGTCTATAGATGGCCCACCTTTGTGTTGGTGTTCTCCATTCATGAGGCACAATGCCTGTTTGGAGGCTATGGTTAAATAGTGATTCCAGATGGCCTTATAGGTCATGCTTCACGCTAGTTATATGGCATCCTGGATTATTAGCCAATCGATGTAGTGTTCTTGGCCTTAGAGATAATATTGAAGACCTGTTTCCTAATGATAGTAGGGGAGTATTATTTGATAGTATTTCCTGAGGGGAAGTTGAGGGAGGGAGAGAGGGGTAAAGTTAGAGCTGAGTTTTTCTGCCAGTAGGTTTGCTATATCTTCTAGCTCGGTATAGGTGGCTCCATTAACAATGAGCTCTGCACACAATTGTGTATTGCCTTGTCAGCTCAGGACATACCTAAAGAATGCCTTATAATTGTCCTTGGTAACAGAGACCAAATTTACTTCAATTTTAATTTTGGTAGACTTTATTTGTCCTCTGAGTTTTTGTATAGTTTGTTGAGAACACTTGTATCATGCTGGGTGCTACACCTCCTAATTTTTGACATGACTTTCTTCCTTCTGTTATAGAGCCTATTGATATTGTGATTCCACCAGGGTGGCATATTTTTTGAGTTAGTTCTGTACCTATTCCTGTCGGTTATAGCTGCCTGTGTGCAGCTATACATGCTTGTATAATGTTCATAGGTTCATAGGTTGGTATTAGGCTATCAGCCCTATGGCCTATACAAGCCTAGCCATAACAATTCCCTGGCTATTTCTTCCCACATTATTTACTTTCCTGGACCCCTGTCTAGCAGGGCGACTGACGTGATCCCTGGGGTGAATTTCCTTTCTCCCATCCAATCGTCAAGGTTCCTCTTGAAGAGGTCCAAAGATGCACTCTGCTTGACATGTATGGGCAATCTATTCCAGAGTCTGGGGAGTCTCTGGGTCAGGAACCTATCCCTCCAGCATGTTTTGTTTATTGTGATGACAAGGTTTAGATCCCTGGAGCGTGTAGCTCTGAGGGATTGGGATTTCTTTAAGTGTAGCATGTCCAACAGCTCTTGGTTTGACATGGCCTTGTATGTTAAGCAGAGATCGCCTCTGAGTAGACGATATGCAACAGAGTATAGCTGGAGTTTTTTAAGGCGGTCAGCGTAGGGCATCTGCTTTAGGCCTGTGATTCTTTTAGTGAGGTATTTCTGAGACCTTTCCAGTTGTTGCAGATGTCTTGAGAGGTACATACCAAATGGGGCGTTGTATTCTATAATGGGTCTAATGAGGGATGAGTACAGTGGGACAATGACCTCCTTTTTTCTGGATGAAAAGCCCTTCGTGATGAGGTGTGCCACATAGAAGGATTTCCTGACTGTTGTGGCGATGTGGTTATCGAAGGTGAGACCCTGTCCACCTGTGTCCCTATGTCTCTTATCACACTGTCTGTGTTTAGTGTACTGCCACCTATATGGTAATTCATGGATACATGTTTTTTCCCAAAGGGGATAACAATACATTTCTTGTCATTGAGCTTGAGCCCATGGCTCTGGCACCAAGCATCTGTTTCTGTAAGGCCCTTTTGTAGAGTATCCACATCATTTGGGGATTCAATAATGGCTCCCAGTTTGCAGTCATCTGCAAACTTTGTTAGCCAGAGTCCCTTAGTGTTGACCTGTACTTCAGAGAAGTAGATGCCAAACAAGAGTGGCCCCAGGACTGAACCCTGAGGCACTCCACTTGTCACTTGTCTGGAGCTGGATTTGGAGTCGGCTACTTTTACAGTGTGGGTTCTATCAGTAAGCCATTTAGCAACCCATTGGGTGACATAGGGATTAATACCCAACTTAGTAAGTTTATCTATGATTCCAGAGTGGGGATGGTGTCAAAGGCCTTGGCAAGGTCTAGATAGGCTGTGTGGACCACCTTACCCTTGTCCATGGCTCTGGAGACTGATTCAAAGAAGTCAATCAGGTTCAGGAGACAAGATCGGCCCTTCACAAACCCAAACTGGGTGGGGTCCAGTGTTTGAAGGTTGCCAATGTCTTTGTTTATAAGTTCCATGATAATACGCTGCATGGCCTTGCAGATAAGGCTTGTCAGACTGATGGGACGGTAGTTTCCGGGATCCAAGGTGGATCCCCCCTTGTGGATTGGGATAACTGTAGCTCTGCGCCACTCAGTGGGCACGAAACCTGAGGTGAGGCTATGATTAAACATGACACTTAGGTGAGGTGCCAGTTCATATTGTAGTTCATATAGTACACAGCCCGGGATGTCATCTGGTCCCATGGATGCTGTATTCTTGGCTTTAGAGAGTGCGTTTTGTACCTGTGTGGCCGTTATTACTGGAATTTGGCAATCTTCCGGTATTGAGATGGGCCATTTAGGGGGTGAGAGGGGGGTGAAGTTGGCACTGAATCGATCTGCCAGGATATTGGCAATATCCTTTGGATTAGTATATTTATTGCCATTCTGTTTTAGCTCAGAGCAGATCTGAGCATTGCCATTTAGATTCTTGACATAGTTATAGAATGCATAAAATGTATAATGTAGACATAACGTAAAACGTAGAATGCATAGAAACATAGTTTCTGTGAACTGTTTAGGCAGTAGTATTCACAGAGTTAAGGGGAGCTTGAAATTTTGCCAGGTTATCACTTGATAGTAGGAAATTAGCCTCATAGTAGTTACTGAATATTCTAGGGTTGGCTGGGGTTCCAGGTTTTATTTTTACTTCAAAGTAGACTGTTTTGTGGTCTGACCATACCAGAGTGGACATTACACCTGGTGATATGCAGTGCTGTCCCATGTTAATGAGGACCAGATCTAGCAGGTTTGCTCCCCTGGTCAGTGTATTGAAAATCTGATCCATGGAGTTTATTTTTACAAAATCCTGGAAACTCTGTGCTTACACACGTGGTATCATATATGACTTCCAGTTAATCATGGGGTAATTAAAGTTGCCAGTAAATGTACTGGTTTGGATGGTAAGTGCATCCAGTAAGCTCAAATACATGTTATCATTTTTTGAGTCATAGAGTGGGACCTATAGCTTGCAACAAAGTGGTATGGGATTTTGCTTATTGTGATTTCAACATGGTGAAGCTCAAGTGAATTGTCCTTTTTTGATCAATCTTGAGGTATATTTATTTAAGATGTAAATTGAGACACCACATTTTGTCCCTGTTTGTGTAGTAGCTGGTCTAAATGTTGGCATTTTAACTTTGCATTGCCAGGGTGCCCTTGGCTTTAAACCATGTCTCGGGGGCTGCACAGACGTCAGCATTCTCTATGGTGAGGAGAGCTTGTAGGAAGTGGAGTTTCTTGTTTAGACTTCTAGCATTGCACAGTAACACCTTTAGATTTTCTTGGATTTGATTCACTATGTAGGAAGTTCTTTTCAGTTTGGTATTAACTAAAAAGGCCCTGTGGGGGGAGGACAATGTTTTAGCTAATATTCAAAAGACTAGGGGGAGAGGTGCAGACCATCCCTGGCAAAGCAGTGTTTTCTGTTGATCATCTATTTCCATGCTGGCAAAAATTATACCCCTATAAATGACACTAGAAACCAAGCTAATTATTAAAGTTAGTCATCATCTGTTTGTATTGTGGCATCATCCCTGGAGAAAGTAAAATGCTGCTCATTGCTAGGCTCATAGCAGCATTGGAAACATATTCTGAGAGCTCCATAATGTCTCTCTCTTCATATAATCTAGTGAGGTACATCTCAGATCATTTATACCCACATGGACTATGACTGAGTTATGCTGGTACTTGAGAACCAATGCCCTGAGTGTGTGCATAATGCGGCAGATCCTGGTCCCTGATAAGCAACTCACTGTGAACTTTCTTCTTACTCAGCCTGGTGAGAGGAACATTAGTGTGACTCTCAGTGGTGTCCCCAGTGACCAGAATGTTGGATTGCATGGTGACTTGCCTTATGTGCTTAGAAGTAAAGGCTCCATGAGGTGTGGCTGCATGTGTTGATGTTGGTGTTTGGAAAGAGAGCATTTGGGGCTGCTGAGAGTATTTGTTTATATGTATTTGGTCTAGGAGGTCTTCGGAGTTTAGGAAGGTCACATTTAAGTGCCTCAGCATATTTGGGTTTGATTTATATTTTGGTTTATAGTTTACCACTAGGCTAACTGCCATTGTGGGCCATTTTATGCCTAGCCAATTACCCCCCTGTGAGAATCAAACCCTGCACTTTGTGTCTGTAAGGTAAGCACTTTAACCATTATGCCAACCTCCTAGCCAAATGGGTCTGCTTTGAATCGTGGGATGGATGCAGTGTGTATATTACTGACAACTTTATTGACATTAGGAGTGTTTTTATGTGAGAGCTTTGCCTCCAATAACATTGCATAAATACATCTCTCACATACCTCATCAGTTTGTTTGAAAATTAACTGGTTGTCAGTAAACATGAGTCAATTTCTAATTTGCCTCAGGGTGCCCATATCCACCAAGTTGGTGACAAAGATAGTTGGTATGTTCATATCCATGGCAACAGGCTCTTTTTTAGTGATTAGATGGTTGTGGTGGTGAGAATATAAAGAAATGTCAGGAGTATCTGTTTTGCATCTCTGGTGCAGTGCTTATAACTGCAAACCAGTTGCCCTGTTTGCAGCTAGGTACTGCTTTAATTTCAGGGGTACGTTTACAAGAAACATGTCAACTCAAGGTGCCCACAACTTTACAAGGCACTGCCAAACACTTGAGAGGAAACTACAAAACCAGATTCTGATGATTTATGGATGAAGTATTTAAGGAAATATTCTGAAGTTAGATTAGACAGCACTAATACTAAAAAGAAAAAATTAACTTTATCAAGAATGATGAATGGAGGTGAATTCACCTAACTGGTTACTATCTGGCTACTACTAGTGCTGAACACACTACGGCTTCATGCTGCCTGGATAGAATGTTCCTTTGCTTCCTCTATCACCAGAAGCAAAATAGTAGTATCAATCACAAATTGAAAAGCAGGCCACAGGCTCTTTTGTGATCAACAGTGTTGTCCCAGATGATGCTGGGGTCAGTAGTGTTGTTGTAGCCTTTTCTTGGTAGATGCCTTCAATAGCAGCTAGACCAATCAGAAACTCACTGCCCAATCAAAGACAATCAGGAATCAATTCCCTCTGCTCCTTCTCTTACCAGGAGCAAAATATAAGCACAGATTCCAAGCTGGGGCCTATGAAGCAGTTATAAGGCTTTCTGGTGATCAGCAGTTCACAGAAAATAATGTCCATATGCGCCTTCTCGCTCCAAGAGCAAAACAGAAGCACTAATCACAAGATGACTACTGGGAGGTACAATGCAGGCTCCCGAGTAATTGGTGGTCTTGGAATAGATGCTGCAGATTTTAAAGTTAAGATGGAAATAATGGGTTAATATCTGATGACTTGTGATGGGCACTAAGCAGTTATATAATAAAGAGGGGGTAATTCAAGCTTTAACAATATAAAGAGAGAGCCACTAATTTAAAAAAGCAAGATAGATTGGAAGGGGTGGGCAGGTAATACACGGAATACAGAGGGAGAGCCAATAAATTTAAATGGCTGAAGGGGAGTGACTTCACAAAATGATCAATCTGAAGTAGTTAACTTCATTTGTCAGCAACCTTTGGGAATCGGATCCGACCTCGGATCCGAGCCAGCAATCTTTCATAGCTTAGATCCAAGCTCCTAGCTCCTCCCCATCACCCATAATCCCCTGCCAACCCTGACTGACCCCAGATCTAGTTTGCCGCGCTTCTTGTCAGCAGCTAGGTTTTGAGCTCCTGGTGTCGTAGGGTTTTTGTGAGAGTTTTTCAATTTTTTTTTATTATCCCCTTAAGTCGAGTGAGTGTTGTGTGGTACGGTTCCCTTTTTTGACTAAAACTACCCTAGTTAATACCTCCTTTTTAGTTAAAACTTACCCTCCCTCCCCTTCGCTAGTCGTAGCATTCTGTGTGTTGTGTGTTTGGGGCCTAAAGAGTGGCTCTTTATTTAATATGTCTGAGGCCCCAAAATCCATCCTTTCCAAGTGCACCGAGTGTGGCCATAAGCTCTCCCCAGCGGATGGCCACACTCGGTGTGTGTGGTGCCTTGGAGTTGAACACCTTTCCTCTGGGTGTTCCATCTGCGTGACGTTCAACCCCAGGGCACTGAAGGACCGGAGGTCGAAGCTGATCCTAGCGGGACTTTTGCCCCCGGATTCGGCTTCAGCCTCCGGTGCTTCTGTGGCCTCCTCCCCAGCTTCGGCGGTGGCCACTCCTGCCTCTCTCCCTCCGGTCAGGACTCAAACTCCCGCTGCAGCTCCAGAGGAGAGGGAGGCCAGGAAAGAAAAAAGGAGGGAGAAGCACCACAAGCGGCAGGCCGAGGCCTCCGCTTCGCCCCCCCCAGCTAAGTGGTCTTCTCCCTCCAGGGCTTCCCGATCTCCGTCAAAGTCATCGAGGTGGCATTCCCGGCCAGCCTCGGTGGCCTCATCGAGATCGACTCACAGCCTTTCCGACACAGATTTGGACCGGATGATGCGAAGGTTTCTCCAGGCCCAACTGCAAATGGGAGTGCTCCTGCCCCCCCCCCCCCTCTGGGGGAAGCTCAACACCTTTCTTTGCCTCGATAGCTCCTTCTCCAACCCGCTTCCCGGGTTCGGAGCCGAGCAGCCTTGGAGCCGGACATGGGTCGGCGCCGACAGTATCGGGTAATTCGGCGCCGACTCTTCCTTGAGCCTGTCGTGTCTGTTTTTGTCAGATCCGGGCATCTGGAGCCGTGGGCTAAGCTTCAGATCCGAGGGAAGCAGTGTGTCTTTGGCTCCGTCTAGGTCGGAGCACACTGGTCCGTCAGATCCGATGGCTTCGGTGCCGACCCTGATCTGTCCATCGGATCCAAGTGAGGGCCTGCTCTCGGATCCTTGAGAAAGCGGCTCTCCTTTGGCTTTCGATGTGGTGGAGAGGGCACTGTCAAGTGCTTCCAGGCCCCGGTCCTTGCTGCGGCTCTGCCCCGCACTTCCTCTCTGTTGGGTCTGGCTTCCATCACCCGGCCCCAGGGACAGCCTGCTTTGATGTCCCAGGTCGTTCCCTTGGAACAGGACATGGCTGGTGAGATGTCCTCGGACAGCCCCCCCAAGGATGTCCCTCACAAGCGAAAGTGTAAGAGGAGGCACGTGGACTCCCCTGAGTCCTTGACTGATGACACGGATTTGGATGAAGGGGAAGGGTCCCCTAGGTCACCCCCTGAGGATGTCTCCTTCGGAGACATCATGGAAATGCTCAGGATAAGAGGGGGGTGGTCTGCCCCCAAGGCTTCCACGGACAAATCCGTGTTCCTGGAGGCATTCGAAGCAGCCCCATCTACCTCTTGGGTGTCCCCTCCGCCCGACCCCTTAGTGGACCTTATTACAACTAGGGTGTGGAAGGAGCCGGACACTGTGGAGCCAGTCCCCAAACGCCCGGACAAGATCCTTAGTCGGCCTTCCAAGAGGTGCCATTGGAGCAAGGGTCCCCATGTAGATGCCATGTTGGTGGCAGCGGCCACCAAGAGGGAATTAGCTCAGGAGAGTCCCTCGGTCCATCCACCGAGCATGGAGACCCGTTTGATGGACCGTTTAGGGAAGTGGGCCTTTAGTTCAGCGACCTTCTCTGTGAGGTCTCTGAACTACATTGCACATGTTATTCGACTGCAGCGGGACCTTATCAAAGAGTACGCTGCGTCGCCCCCGAAGTCCATGTCGGTGGAGGACAAACGGTTGTACTCCACTCGGATGGCCACTCTCAGGTCCATATCTAACACCTCTATGCGGCTGTTGTCCCACACCACAGAGGGAGCCGCTAGAGCCAGTGAAGCAGGCCTCGTCATGTGACATCAGGCCTGGCTCCGGCATTGCGATTTCGTGGAACCCTTCAAGGCGTCATTTGCGAATGCCCCTTTCGATGGTTCTGCCCTGTTTGGCAAGACCGTTCGCGAGACTTTGGTCCAGAGCGAAAAGGACGGGAAAATGTTGTCTGCGTCGGAGTCCGCTTCTCTGCTCCCCAGAGGTCCTTTTCCAAGAACCAAAAGGGACAGAAGAAGATGTGGTTCCGGAAATCGCAACAATCCCAGTCCGCTCCGGATCCCCCCAGTCCTTCCATGGCAGAGGAGGACAGGGTGGACGCCACCCTAGAGGCAGAGGGGGCCCGAGGAATGGTGGGTCCAGATAAGCTTTCTCTGACCGGCCCACCCAACGACCCTGAGGGGTCGCCCAACTGCTCCTCTCTGGAGGCAGTCGGGGGACGTTTTTCGAGGCACCTGGCAGCTTGGGAGTCCATTACAACAGACCGCTGGGTGCTTCGCATCATATCCAGAGGAATGGTGGGTCCAGATAAGCTTTCTCTGACCGGCCCACCCAACGACCCTGAGGGGTCGCCCAACTGCTCCTCTCTGGAGGCAGTCGGGGGACGTTTTTCGAGGCACCTGGCAGCTTGGGAGTCCATTACAACAGACCGCTGGGTGCTTCGCATCATATCCAGAGGATACCAAATTCCCTTTTCTCACATCCCTCACCAACCCAAACGCCTCCCCGACGTCCCACCCGATCAGAGGGAGGCGGCAGCTGCAGAAATTTAACAGCTCTTAGCAAAAACAGCCATCCAACACGTCCCCCCAGACCAGTTTGGATCGGGTTACTACTCCAGGTTCTTTTTGGTGCCAAAAAAGACAGGGTACCTAAGGCCAATCCTCGATCTCTCCCTCCTGAACCTGTCAGTAACCAAAGAGAAGTTCCGGATGGTCACTCTTCAATCCATTCTCCCCCTGTTGCATGATAGCGACTGGATGTGCTCGATAGACCTCAAGGATGCGTATTACCACATTTTGATGGACAAACGATCCAGGAGGTTTCTCCGCTTCCGGCTAGGAGCCAGTCATTATCAGTTCAGGGTCCTTCCCTTCGGTCTCACCTCAGCCCCCAGGGTGTTCACCAAGGTATTAGCAGTGTTAGCGGCCCACCTGAGGCTCCAGGGAATGCAGGTGTTTCTATACCTAGACGACTGGCTCCTGACCACCCCAACAAGGCATCTACTCTGCTCAGCCAGGAATTACTTTCTCCACCTTGCTCCCCGGCTGAGGATCACCGTCAACACGGACAAATCCTTTCTCAGCCCGACTCAGGTGATAGACTCTATCAGGGCCAGATTAGACACCAACAACTTAACAGCCTTCTTAACCACCGAGCGACTTCACACCCTGAGGCTACATGTGCGGGCCATTTTACTGTCATCGGCTCCCCCGGCGGGATTGGTCCTGAGGGCGCTGAGCTCCATGGCGGCTGCAATTACCCTGCTCCCCATGGCTCACCTGAACATGAGGGTTTTGCAGTGGACTCTCCAAGTCCAATGGTCCTTCCATCGATACCCTCTCAGTCACCCCATTCCCTTCAGCAAGGCTTGCAAAAGGGCCCTGTTAGATTTTATGAATATAAGGCTGAAATTAATTCTGTTGTAAATATGCTGAAAGAAAAAGCTTGCTTAAATGCAGAAACAGAGTTTAGTAATATGTGATCAGCAATCATACTAAATGACCATGGCTTGAAAAATAAGGAACCTGCTGAATGGACATTTTTCCCTTACAGACTTAAAAACAGGATGTATGCAAGCGCAAAAATGCTAAATCTGCTTTTAAAGAATGGACAATGACACTGTGGCAATGTGTTTCCTCAAAAATATGCTTTTCTGCATGGAAAACAGGACATGTTTTATCAGCATTGGCACAAGAACAGATGTTCTTGTACAAAGATCCAAATAGAATACAGGATGTTCACACTGTCAGAAAAGCTGGTCTCTTACAAGACATTGTTAAACAAGGAAGCTTAGTATTGTTTCTACAGGATGAGCAATTCTCCAAAATAGAATATCAAGAGGAAATGTATATGTTTATGCATGACTAAAAGTGTATATAAAGAGCTGTATAAATCCAGTTATGTTAGAGGTATGGTAGGGACTCATTTGTCCTGAGGTAAATGTTATATCTCTCACATCATCTGTACTATATGAGAAGTAAAGTTGGAACAGTACTTTTAAGATGCAACGTTGGTCCGTTTGGTTTATTATAAAAAGTTATTTGTTACTGCTCTCTAAAGTTGATGCTGCAAAGTATATTCTCTCATCAGTGTATATTCTGCAAGTTTCTGTATGCAACAGACTGTAAATGCAAATATAACCAGACTTTGAATTTTAGCAGAATCCAACCAGCAAGACTGAGTGTCTTAAGTAGACTTCAAATCCATCACACCAAGCAGTAAGCTCCATATAAGAGAGCCATATAATTTTTCAATGGCAAGCTAGCCTGCATTTGAACCTACAATCTGCAATTCAAACACAGGGGGAGTGATGGTAAGCCCTGCAGAGGGTCACTTCAGTCAAATTGCAGTAACTAACATTTGTACGTATGTGTAAATCCTAAACAGACGTATTCCAGTTTATGCAGCTTGCGGTAGTAAAGTTTTTTAGACGTCTAAAATCCGGAGTGAGACTAGTTCAAGAAATTCGCAGTGCCATAAATTCTCCAAGAAAAGGTGAATGTCCACTTGTACAGCAGTCCGCTGCCTGTTGTGCTTCACCAGCTTCTCAAGTGACTCTGAAAAATTTCTAGCCATCAGCAACAGCAGCCTGATCACCTGTTTTCTTGCTAACTGGTAAGACTTTTTTCTGTGTCACATATTTAGTGTGGATGATGTTAAACAGTTTGTATATTCTTACATAGTTTGTATATTCTTAGACAGTTTGTATATTAGACAGTATGGATATTATTTATAATTCATGCAGGAGTAAACCAAACTTTAGTAAATTGCTATGTTGGTATACACAGCACATTAGTAAATGTGAAACCTTATTAGGGCAGGTTGATAGTAAGGCATTATGCAAATGTATTACAATATTTGACTGGTATCAAAGAAAACCATGTGAAATATGACAAATGTTTATTGTTTGCTTCAACAAAAACTGCATTTTGTGTATTATGCCATAAAAAGTATTGCATCATATTGTTAAAAAAATAGACTGTAAAGACAGACATGTTCATGATAAAGAATTAACTAAGGGTAAAGTGTTTCCATTACATTCTGATGTTGAACAGTTATGTCCTGTCACCACATGTGAGTCAAATCAGTTACTGATAGAACCCCTAGTACATTTTGTTACAAAGGAATGTAGTAAACTTCTAAAAGACAGACACAATGAGTTCAGGAAGTTTAGAAAAGTTATACAAACATCTTTTCAAAAGGGCATAGGAGTTTCAAATTCAGCAGAACAGCTGACTAAAGAATGTCAGAAAGACCATGCAACATTACAGGAAATTCAACAGCAGTTGCAGGATAAAGGAAATAAATTAGCTGAACTGACAAAGACTGGGAACTTCCTACATACACAGTTAATCTGTGCAAAAGAAATATATTTTATAATATGTTTATGTTTTGAAAATGGTTAAGCATACATGCTAGGATGGTAGGGACAAATCATTTTTAAATGTTTTACTTTCATTCAGTTAAAGCAAGACATCTATCAGTACTACAGTAAATTAAAGCATATGACTGCCATTCTTAGCATAGTCAAAAGGTAAACAAAACTGTTCTAGTGTATAAAATTAAATAAAAGTAGATAATAAGAGTAGTCACAAGACTGACATGCTTGCATAAAGATATACAGATACAAGACAGACATGCATGTATTTTCTTTTCATCTAAAATACATCTGTTACAATACACAAGAATAACAGGCAGACAGCAGCAAATATAAATAATATAAATATAAACATGTGTTGGTTAAACTAATATCTATCTTGTTTTTTTACAATTTTTTTGTAATTGTATAGTAACACCAAACAGTTAAAGTTCTAAATTTTAAAAAGAAAATCACAGATGGTATTTGTCAAACAGTTTTTGTAAAATTAATGGCAGGACAGTTAATTGTAATGTAGTATAAATGCATAGTTATGCAAATCACAATCACATTAAAGGAAAAATGCCAAAAAAAAATTAACTATAGTTTATATAGAATATAAAATGTGAGCTCAGACCTTCCTAGACTGAATGAATAGTTACAGGTAATGTTGGAAAGATAAGATAAACAACAAGACTGATTGCCACTCAAGTAGTTTGAGTTTTTCTAAAGCATCGTTATTAAAACATAATTGTTAAAATGTTTACAGGCAACACTATTTGGTAATTGTAATAAAATGTCACAATTGTGCATAGATGTCACTGATAATCTGTTTGCAAGTAAATGTTAAAAGAAAAAAAAACTCAGTTGCCTCAAGTACAGCCAGCAAATGGGCTATAGTATACATACAGTTCAAAACAATTGTGCAGGAGGGTGTAAATGCCTACTAGTGGTAGTGAACAGCAAAAGCTTTATAAAAAATTATCAAATCAGACAAAAGTCCATAATTTAATAAAATAAATGTATAACCATAGTGTTGGGCTGACATACATTCTATTCTCACAGCATAAAGCAGGTAAATAGTGCTGCAGTACTACAGGGGGAGGGGTACTTTCTCAGTTTTACACTGACTATATAAGCAGTACTACACAAGGGTCTGAAATAAAGCTATAGAAAAAATAAACAACAAGGGTCTGAAATAAAACTACAGAAAAAATAAATAACAAGGGTCTGAAATAAAGCTACAGAAAAAATAAATAATAAGGGTCTGAAATAAAGCTACGAGAAAATATCTCATTCCTTCTTGACAATACTCTTTTAGGGAGAGGAAAAAGCAGGTATTAGTGTATTAAAAATACTGGTAAACTGGATTAAACCTAACAGGATAAGATATTTTACAAGTTGTTAATAGCTGTATTTGCAACCTGTTAAACTGTAAAGCTATACAAGAGATGGTTTAAAAAAGAAGAGATGGCTTAAAGCTGATTACAGCTATACAAGAGAGAGTAAAGACATGTAAAAAACTGAACAAGATTGGTCACTATTTTAATGTTTTTGGCAAAACAATGTTGGTATAAAAAAACATGAATATTTTTAATTGCTGAATATGTAGTTTAAAATAACAGAACATATCAGTATCAGTTCCACTAGATATTTCTAAAGAGACAAACATTTTCCAAGATTTTGCTTAATACTAATGTTATTAAATTTGTAAGATTAGACTAAATGTACTTTACAGTCTTTGTATGTACAAATGTAGAAAATTTCAGTACAAATGATAGTCTTTGTATGTACAAATGCAGAAGAATTCAGTACAAATTAAATAAATGTCTAGTAATGAATATGTGTAAAAAAACATGTTTAAAAAAAAATAAATAAAAAATGGGTCCAGGATACCTACTAGATTGAAATGCATGAACAGCAAACAGTCTGTGTAAATACATACTGTACAGGATACATCGTAATAAGTTCAAAAGTAATTTGTCAAGTTGCAATATCACTGGTTTTACCCCAGTAAAATAATTGCTTTCAAATATTTATTATCTAAGCCCAGTTCAGTATTTTACCAAGATGTTAATGAGCAGTTCAGAGACATGAACACAATGTGATGGTTAAAATGACATTAAAACTGTATATTTTCAGCAGTGTATAAATGCTTGCAGTAGCACATAATTCTTGTCTCTTATAGTTAATTCAACAGTTGCAAAGAGTTAATGGAACAGTTCTAACTCATAAATTAAATTCTGTGATTGCAAAAGAATAAAATGATCAGGTTAAAAAAATAACATTAAAGCAGACACAGCTCATAACTGATAAAATATTTTCACAGAATGGTCTGCAAAAGAAAACGTTTTAAATACATTCAGTTTTGTAGTAATACTTAATATCATTGTATTAACTATGTAAAATTGCATTTTGACTTGTATCAAAAGAAGACTATATGTTTCTTAATGTGTTTTCTATATAAAATGTTTTGAGTATGTTTAAAAACAGAGGGAATTGTTAGATTTTATGAATATAAGGCTGAAATTAATTCTGTTGTAAATATGCTGAAAGAAAAAACTTGCTTAAATGCAGAAACAGAGTTTAGTAATATGTGATCAGCAATCATACTAAATGACCATGGCTTGAAAAATAAGGAACCTGCTGAATGGACATTTTTCCCTTACAGACTTAAAAACAGGATGTATGCAAGAGCAAGAATGCAAAATCTGCTTTTAAAGAATGGACAATGACACCGTGGCAATGTGTTTCCTCAAAAATATGTTTTTCTGCATGGAAAACAAGACATGTTTTATCAGCATTGGCACAAGAACAGATGTTCTTGTACAAAGATCCAAATAGAATGTAGGATGTTCACACTGTCAGAAAAGCTGGTCTCTTACAAGACATTGTTAAACAAGGAAGCTTAGTATTGTTTCTACAGGATGAGCAATTCTCCAAAATAGAATATCAAGAGGAAATGTATATGTTTATGCATGACTAAAAGTGTATATAAAGAGCTGTATAAATCCAGTTATGTTAGAGGTATGGTAGGGACTCATTTGTCCTGAGGTAAATGTTATATCTCTCACATCATCTGTACTATATGAGAAGTAAAGTTGGAACAGTACTTTTAAGCTGCAACGTTGGTCCGTTTGGTTTATTATAAAAAGTTATTTGTTACTGCTCTCTAAAGTTGATGCTGCAAAGTATATTCTCTCATCAGTGTATATTCTGCAAGTTTCTGTATGCAACAGACTGTAAATGCAAATATAACCAGACTTTGAATTTTAGCAGAATCCAGCCAGCAAGACTGAGTGTCTTAAGAAGACTTCAAATCCATCACACCAAGCAGCAAGCAGTAAGCAGCTCCATATAATTTTTCAGGCTCTCGCATGGTGGTTGCAATCACTGGACCTCCAAGCGGGACGCCCTTTCTCCATGGCCCCTCCACTCGCCACGGTGACCACGAACGCCTCTCACCTTGGGTGGGGGGGCATTATGCGGGCAGGACGGTCCAAGGCACATGAAACGATACAGAGACCTCATTGCACTTAAATGTTCTAGAGATGAGGGCAGTGCTGTTGTCGTTGCAAGCACTTCAGAGCCTTCTTCCTACAGGAACAGTTGCAGTTCAGTCAGACAACATGTCTGTGGTCTGGTACATCAACAAACAGGGGGGAACCAGGTCCTACCCACTCTGTTGAGAAGCTATGAGAGTGTGGGAATGGGCAATCTCCACCAACCGCTTTCTTATTGCAACGCACATTCTGGGACGGTCCAACATCCTGGTGGACAAACTCAGTCGCACCATACTGTCTCCTTATGAGTGGTCTCTCAATCCCTAGGTAGCGAAGCGGATATTTGCCATATGGGGACGACCCTGTTGTGATCTCTTCGCCTCTCCTTCAAACACGAAATGCAACAGCTACTTCTCTCTAATTCCCCCCGCCGGGAAATCCCCGAGAAATGCTCTGATGCATGTTTGGCATCCCGGTCTACTCTATGCTTACCCCCCTATACCTCTGATGCTGAAGCTTCTACAGAAAGCCAGTCAGTTGGGGAGCAAAATGGTCCTCATTGCCCCATTCTGGCCTCATCAAGCTTGGTTCCCTTACCTCTGGTATCATCTGGTGAATCCGCCTTGGATTCTAGATCCCCTCCCGGATCTGATTTCCCACCCCCTAGGCCTCCCAGTCCCGAACCTGGACAAATCTCAATCTTACGGCTTGGTTGCTCCAGTTCCACTCGTAGCTAGGACTCCTGGTATCTCCTCCCCAGTTAAAGCTATCCTTGTAGCAGCACACAAGCCTTCTACTAGGAAAATCTATAGTAGTAAATGGAGACGTTTCGCTATTTGGGTGGAGCGTCGGAACCTGGACCCTTTCACATCTACGTTGCCCGCCATTTTGGATTTCCTTTCAGGGCTTTTTCATCAGGGGCTAGCTGTTCCACAGTCAAAGTAACTAGCAGCTATCTCTCATTACCACGTGGGACATGAACTGGGTCCATTGATCACCATGAAGTTATGTAAGACCTTTCTGAAGGGCACCTTCCTACTCAGACCTCCAATAAAGGAAGTAGTGCCTCCCTGGGATTTGACTTTAGTACTTCAGGCCTTGACAGCTCCCCCCTTTGAACCTGCAGCTTCAGCTGATCTCAAACATTTGTCATGGAAAACAGCCTTTCTCGTTGCTATTACTTCAGCTAGGAGGGTCTCTGAACTTCAAGCCCTATGTGTAAAACCTCCTTACTTGACCTTCCACAAGGATAGGGTTTACCTCAGGACCAATCCCTCATTCCTTCCTAAGATTGCTTCCGAGGCAAATATTAACCAATCCATTAATCTGCCAGTTTTCTTTCCTGAATACCTGAACAAAGGAGAATACAAACTATATTCTTTAGATGTGCATAGACAGCTCCATTTTTACATTCATAGAACGGCTGGTCATAGACAATCCGACCAGTTGTTTGTCTCCTTTGCTAAATTTAACTTAGGTAAATCTGTGTCGAGGGTCACCTTGTCGAGGTGGATTTCGCAATGCATCCTTTTGGCTTATGAAAGTTCTGGCAGGCCCACACCTCAGGGAGTCCATGTCCACTCTACTCGGTCCATGTCTACTTCTGCTGCCTTTCGGTCTAGAGTACCCCTGGATGATATTTGTTCAGCAGCCACTTGGGCTTCATCTCATACCTTCATCAACCATTATAAATTGGATATTATCTCTAGAGGGAGAGCATCCTTTGGCTCTGCGGTGCTCCGGAACATCCTTCCATGAAGGCCGCCCAAGGTCCAGGTAGCTGGGGACTCTGTCCCAAAGGATGCTGACAAATGAAATTAACTACTTCAGATTAAGAAGTTATGTACTCACCATAACATTCCATCTGAGTAGGTAAACTTCATTTGTCTGCAACTGTCCCACCCTCCTTCCCCCTGACCTTCGGATGTTATTTGGCCAGAGGTTTTACTCTGCCCTTTAAGGAAGGTAGTTAGTGTCCTTTCTCAGCCTTATTGGTTATGAGCAAACTTGATCTGAGGTCAGTCAGGGTTGGCAGGGGATTATGGGTGAAGGGGAGGAGCTAGGAGCTCAGATCTAAGCTATGAAAGATTGCCGGCTCGGATCTGAGGTCGGATCCGATTCTCAAAGGTTGCAGACAAATGAGGTTTACCTACTCAGATGGAACATTATGGTGAGTACATAACTTCTTATTTTGTGCTTACTGATAATAGCTACTGAAGGAGCAGGGGAAGGAAATATGAGATAAAATTAATATATGGGGTAGGCAGCTAGAAACACTGTTGAGTTTAAAAACACAAGAGTACCAGGATGGGAAAAAATGTAATTCCTGTGCGACTCACAAGAGGCACAGCTCTGGTCTCTTTCCCAATTTAAGTACATACTATACAAAATAGAAGAAGGCAGTGAAGCAATACAAATCACAAGAAAGCAATTTAAAAAAATATAAAGTGACCTTTCCCTGACCACAGTCTATGGCAGAGTCTGAGAGATGACTTTCGTTGACTACCACTTTCACTTCACAAATATGCTACTTAAGTTGAGTGGCTGCTTTAAAAAAATGCCTTTAAATTTACATTGTGGAGCTTTGTTTTCCCAAGTTGCCCTTATAGTTGAGGGATTGGTTCAGTGGAAAAAGGGGAGAAACAAACTGAAATAAATATCCAGTCTTCTGTCTGTGGGTCACCAAAACTGAGTTCAACTGACAGAATGTTAAATATGCATGAAAAATTGTCATAACCTTTTTCTGATGATAAATAAATGGTATATGGGTATGATAAATATTGAAAAGCAGAATTTATAACACGAAAATTGATGCATCTGAAAGATTTTAACCAGGGGGATGGTTAATAAGAAAAAAGAAAGATGGGTGGGTTGATGTCTAGGACTACATGAAGCATTGTAATACACCATGAAGAAAAATTAAAAGAGAGATTAATAAAGAGAAGAACAGATACATTGATAATTCTTACATTTTGAATAGTATTCAAGCTGCAAATCAGCTTAATGACACAGTGGTGCAGCGGTTGTGTCTGGGTGGGTTTTCCGTAAGTGTTTCAGTTTCCTCACATTCCAAAGCCATGTAGTAGGTAGACTGAGCACTGTGAATTGGCTATAGGTGTGTGTGTGTGTGTGTGTGTGTGTGTGTGTGTGTGTGTGTGTGTGTGTGTGTGTGTGTAGTATGTAGTATGGAAGAATAATTGCGGTAGGACTAGCTGGCTGGCAGTTTGATCACTAGCTGTAGATGTGACACCCCAACCACCATATGAAAGGGGATTATAGATAGATATAAAGTTTTAATGAGATAAATTGGACAAAGCAACCCTAAAAGCTGATGAAAAAAGAAAAGAAAAAAGAAAGAAAACAAAAAACAAGAATTATATCTGCTTATTGTCTGTCACTTACATAGTAAAGAAAAAAAATACTGTGGCAAGATCATTTATAGCAAGCTTGAGATGTGGACATTTATTATATACACATCTGTGTGTGTGCATCTGTATGCATATGTGCATGGTATTGCATAAGTAACCATTTGAAATGTCAAAATCCACTAGAGAGAGTCCCAAAATATGGAGACGCAATGGCTGAAAGTACGTACTTAGATATACTATGTCCAAGATGCCATTTCTTGGAATATTCCTTTTCTATGGTGTATGGTGATCTTGGATATAGTGTGTGTGTGTGTGTGTGTGTGTATATACATATACATATATATATATATATATATATATATATATATATATATATATATATATATATATATATTCATACATGCTCTAGTGGAAGTTTTAAGGAGAAAGATAATTTTGAGATTCACTCTTCTTTTGATTTTTGTAGGTGTGTTGACAGTTTGGCACTTGGCATTTTGAGTGCCAACTTTTCAATCAATTATTCAGTTTCCAGCCATATTCCAAAATTATGCAGGACGGTGGATTGGGGATGCAAAACTATGAAACTTTTAACTGAAGATGTGTGTGTGGATTGTAAATGCATATGTGTTCCTTGGAATGGTCTGACACTCCATTCGTAAAGATTCTAGCATTGTGTTTGTCAGCAATGGCATCCTGTGCATTTTCCCAAAAAGATGGAAATCAAAATTTAAAAAAAGGGCTTTTTCTGTGACACTGTAGAAGAACTCACACACACAGTGGTGTTGCCATGGCTACAAAGACAGTATCAGAATTCATGTACCATTACTTAAGTAAAGGAGTGTGTTAAATGAACACTAAAAGTGTTATCCTCTTGGGCTGTATCTGTTTTTACCCCACAACTAATATATTCATCTCCAACAATGTGTGGAGACAATTTGCAGCTTGTCTTGGGGTCTTGGAGTAAATTATAAAATCCAGGTTGTCGCCTTTAGTGCCGGTGCCAGTGGTGTAGACCAGTGATACTGTGACCATAGCCCAGGCAACCTGAGTTCGCTTAGTGGCTTTGAGTGTTTGATGTCATGGGCAGGGAAGGTGGATATGCCCATTTTGGCAGAAAGGGAATACACTTGCACAGGGGCACATGTGCACAGTCTGATTTCAGTGATGGAGAATAGGGAAGCATCCAAACAGTGCCTTCTGTGGGTGCACATATGTATGGCTCCCAAATATGCAACAAAGTCTAGAAGATTTGGGATTTTGTCTGGAAGTGTTTGCATTAGGTACATTTATACCCCAAGCAGACTACAAAGAATTTTTCTTCAAGTAGACGGCAAATAGAGGTGTAATTGGGAAGAAAGAGGTACTTGGGTGCATATGTTTTCAGACTGAAATGAGTTGGCAGACTTTAAAAATTCCTTATAGAATACTCAGTCAGGAATGCTAGGAAGCAGATGAGCGTAACTAAGGAAATTATTTTTTGAGCTGGGATGCAAGATTGGAATTTCCTAGAGATAGTCAGTCCTTCTTAAGTTTAATTCTTGTGACTGCCAAACAAGCAATTACTTGAAAATGGAAATCATAGTCTAAAACTAATCATACTTGAAGTAGTGAATATCGTAATAGAGATAAAATAACAATAAATGGGATCTTTACAAAAGGGTAGGAGTAAATTAAATAGAAAAAAATGAAAACTGTGGGAAAAATATGTGCAGAAAAATGTTTTAGAGGAGGAATGAGGTTGAAGAGAAGACTTGAATATTTCATGTAATGTTGGATTGATTATATTGTATAGAACAATATATGTGATGTATGTTTGTAAATGTGAACTTTTTCATATGTTTTGATTACTCTTGTTTAAATACTAGATTGCTTATGTCACAAGTGATAATTAAACAAAGGTGTTTAAAAAAAGATGTACAGATATATGAAAATTACAGTAATGTAATTATGTGCATCTGTATTGTCTTTCTCAGATTCAAACACAATGAAGTTTCTGAAGATTAAAGATATAAAAGGGCTAAGACAACTGTTGGGCTTCATAGAACCGTGTATCAGCACAGTGAAGTGCTATTGCAGCATAATTAGAACATGCATCAGCACAGTGCAGCACTACTGCTGCATATTCAGCCTATGCATCAGCACAGTTGCTGCATAGTCAGCCTACACATCAGCACAGTGCAGCACTACTGCTGCATACTCAGCCTACACATCAGCACAGTGCAGCAGTATTGCTGCATACTCAGCCTATGCATCAGTACAGTGCAGTGCTGTTGCTGTATAATCAGACCACACATCAGCACAGCGCAGCACTATTGCTACATACTCATAGGGTCATATTTTAATACCAGGCTAATGACCACCAGAATCTTTATAAGTCTAGTTATGCAACTCAACCCAGTTTTTCCCCAAGTACCTTGGATGCATATTTGGTGGGGTATCTTAGTAAGGAGGTACCTAAGGATTATGTTGTAGGGATATGTTAGTTGGGGATTCATTCATAAGGTCATAGGTTAATACTAGGCTAATGACCACCAGAATCTTTATAAGCCTAGTTATGCAACCCAACCCATGTTTCCCATGTACCTTGGATGCATGTTTGGTGGGGTATTTTAGTAAGGAGGTAGCTAAGGATTATGTTGCAGGGATATGTTAGTTGGGGATTAATTTACCAACTGTCAACCTTTGTCCATCAGAGCCATGTTAGCTAGACCAGGGATAGGTTTGTGAGTTCCTATCCAGTGATCAAGGTTTTGTTTGCATAGGTTCAGGGTTAACCTCTGTTTCACATGGATGTGGACCTTATTCCATAGCCCGGGGATCTTTTGAGACATACATCAGTCTTTTCAGCATGTTCTATTTATTTCAAAGGCAAAGTTCAGATTCTTGGCTCTAGTGTTTCTGGTGATGTTTGATTTGCAGATATGCAAGAGATCCATTAGAGATGAATTTGAGGATGCCTTATAAGCCAAGCATAGATCATCTATCAGTAACCTGTAGGAGACTGAGTATAGGACCTAGGGGAAATCTGTGTAGGATGGGGTATCCATACAGTAGATTCTCCTAGTAAGGAACCTTGAGGGTGTTTCAACTGTTGCAAGTACCTGATTTGGTAAATGCCAAAGGGGGCACTATACTCAATGGGTCTGATAAGAGTTGTATAGAGTGGTACTATAACTTTCTTGGATCTGGATTCCATACCCGTTTGTATGAGTTAAACAACATAGAATGATTTTCTTACTGTCTTGGCTATGTGTTGGTTGAAGGCCAGATTACTCTTTAGATATGTTCCCAGATCCCTAACAACTGCAGCAGCTTTTAAGGGTGTTTCATCAGTAGCATAATTAGCTTGGGTGGATGATTTCCCAAAGGTCACTATAATGCATTTCTTCATGCTGGGTTTTAATCTGTGGCTTTGGCACCAGTCATTTTTGTGTTAGACCCTCTCATAGGATACCAGTGTTATTGGGGAGGATTTATGATAGCTCCTAAATTTAGAGCCATCTGCAGACTTAGTGAGCCATATGCCTTTGACATTAGCCTTGACTTCTGAGACATAGATGCCAAACAGTAGAGGGCCCAGCATGGATCCCTGGGGTACGCTGCTGATGATCAGTCTCCTGATGGAAGTGGACTATTGAGCCTAGCTTCTTGGATTCTATCTGTGAGCCAGCCAGCAATCCAACAAGTTATGTAGTGATTTATCTCTAGTTTTCAAATGAAAAAACCTTAGGACACACCACGAGAAGTAGGAGCACAGTCTTCTTTATTCAGGAAACAGCATAAAAAACAAAAGGATAAGCGCTTTCGCGTGCTGGAAGCACGCTTCTTCAGATCACATTTAAACAGCAAAAATTCTAAATTCAAATAGTAAACAACATCCAATAGCAAGTCTCTATCAATTAAAAAATTAATCAATTATTTCCCAATCAATCTTAACAATTATGTAAATGTGTAATTCCTATTCCTAACACTTGATGTGCTCAGGTATACTAAAGCACACACATCCCTCTTGCACTTGCCAAAGGCACGCTGTTAATGATAATACTGCATCTCAATATTGTAAAGTGTTATATTCAAATGCACCTGTGTTAGGTATGTTGTGACAATTCAACTGTAGAATAGTCATCCAAAAAATCATATACTGTTGAAAGCACTTAACAAAAAATAACAGATAAAGAAACGAAACCAATAAAAAATTTTTTGAATATTAATAAAGTCTGTTCATCAAAACATGACGCAAAGACTTTTCCAAATGGACATCCAATGTTACAGTCTAGCATTGTCCCTATGTGTTGTTTCCTAAACAGTCTAACTCTTATATAAAATCTAGTTTCTATTCCTGACATTAAAAAGGCTTAGGTGTACTAAAAACTCATAATTCCTTCTTACACTTGCCGGAAGCAAGTATTTAATGACTAAGACAACATCTCGATATAATAATTATTATATCCAGAAGCACCTTATTTAGAGTCTACATTAACAGATCTGTCATAAGATAGTTTTCAAAAAACTTTGTATTATTGACCACTCTTAATAAATAAGGAGACGAAGTCAGTAAAAAATAATAAAGGAAACCAGTTCCTCAAAACGTGTTGCAAGAACTTCTTTGAAATAGATATTCAATGTCGCATTCTACTGTTGTCCCTATGTAATACACTTAATTAATTTCTTGCATATAAATTGTAAAGGTATAAAGCTCCGGACTTCTTATGGAGCATCTTAAATTTATTGACTTACAACAGAAATGTCTCTTGTCGTTAATATTAAAGACCATATATACTGAGCTATAATAACAATCTTTCATTAAATGAATATTGTAAATTATGCAACATATTTTATCTAAGAATAAAAATAAAACCTTTTTTAAGACTACTACATGTTATATATAACCAACTTAACTAAATAAACTTGATCAAATTAGTATAAGTTGTCTTAAACAAACTGTTGCAAAGGAACCTGCCTCTATGTTAATAATTAAAATATTCTCTAAAACTAGACTATTATACTTAATAAATTAATATAAAATCATCTTGCAATATTTGATGTTTAGTTAAGAACTAGATAGTCCCTGTGAAATCAGGGAAACTAAAATATTTTAACAAAATTAATTGAATGAACTACTACACTTCTACTATTTAATAGAAAATTTGATATTAACCCAAGTGTTTATGCATGTTCAAGGTCTCTGTGCTAGATATTAATAAAAACCTGAGGTACATGATCAGTACAACTTATTTTTGTTGCAAACATGCATTCTTTCTCACAGCCCACTGCCATACTGCTGGTTTAGCTTTAATATTGCCTCTTTCTCAATCAAACCCCTAACATTACTTTCTTAGGTAAATGTATTATACGAAAGGTAGGCATAAGTATTGTCCAACCTATATTCGATTGTATAATATAGACAAAAATGTTGAATTGCTTGTGCTGAAAGCTTCAAACACGTCCTGCTACAAAGGTATATACCAGGACATGATTATATATAAAGAAAAAAATGTATCTAGAAGCCAATTAAAAGTAGTATTCTGATGAATACATGAAGCATGACTGCTGTTCGGTTTGATAGGGAAGTATAGAAGACATGCTTCCATTGGCTATAATTCCTTCACAAAGATATCATCTTGGTCAAGAGGTGAAAAATCAATCTGCTGTATAAATGTCAAAAATATAAACCGGTATGAACTAAGAACTGCAACAATTTCATGCTTCAAGAGTATGTAACAGGAAGTATGAAAAAATATATCAAAAGCCAATTAAAAAAGATCAGATGAATACATGAAGCATAACTGCTATTAAAATTTTATAAGAAAGTATAGGAGACATGTTGCCATTAGCTATACTTACTTAACAATGATATCATCGTGGTGAAAAAATCAATCTGCTATATAAATGTCAAAAATATTGCATTTGTGTCTTTCATTTTTCGTATGTCATAAGTGTGATTATATATAGGGTCCTTTAATCTTCTGGTTGTTAGGCCTATGTAAAAAGCTGAACAGATGGTACAATTGGCCATATATATCAAATTACTGCTATTGCAATCATAGTGTTTCCTCGGTTTAAACTCAAAAACATGCTGAGCATGAGTATAATTCTGTACATCAGTAATATATTCACACATGTTACAAGATTTACACGGAAAGGTTCCTGGAGCTAAGGTATCAGAATTAGTCACTGTATTAGTGAAATTCCTGGCAAATAATTCTTTGAGGTTGTTACAAGTTCGAAAAGTGAACAGAGGTTTATTACCTACAATAGATCTAATTTCTTCAGAAACGGTTAGAATATTCCAATGTTTAACAATGATTCTCCTAATCTGCTCGTTGTCATTCGAATATTTCATAACATAAGCAACTCTGTTTCTGTCATAACCCCCTCGTTTATAACGTACTTCATTAGTCTGTTTGTTAGGGGCAATGTTCAAATCCTTCACTGTTTCTATTTGTTGAAGCATGCCTTTGTCAATGCTATGCTCTTCTATCATATTACTCACTGTTCTATTAAAAGGAATGATGTCATTTCTAACCTTCTTGATTAGCCCCTTATTATAACCTCTAGCAAGGAAAATATTTTCCATATTATCTGCTTCTTTGTCTAGCTCTAAGGGATCCTGAATAATCCTAGTTAGCCTAGTAAATTGTCCTTTCATTATTCCTGTAAACACGTGCCTAGGATGCATACTGCTATATTATAATATGCTGTTCCTCCAGCAGTGCTTCCTATATAATTTGGATGTAAGAATACCTACTCCATGACATGACATAACGCAAAATGAAAGACACAAATGCACTTGCCAGACATATACAACAGTATCCTTTGCATGAGTTTAGGTTTAGGGTCTTACAGACACTACAGAAAAGCAGTAGAATGGGCGACAATACTAGTGACCTAGCAAAATTAGAATTGAAATGGATCTTTAAAACTGGAGCACATAGAGATCCAGGTATCAACAATTATATCTCCTTGAAGCCTATATTGAAGTAGTAGAACACGTTTTTATTGAGAATGTGATTATCTTTTTATATAACCATGTAAGATGAACAAAGAGGTACTTATATATATATTCAATAGAGATCTCTTTTGTTTAGATTACTTATATTGGTTTATGTTTTTGACATTTATATAGCAGATTGATTTTTTCACCACGATGATATCATTGTTAAGTAAGTATAGCTAATGGCAACATGTCTCCTATACTTTCTTATAAAATTTTAATAGCAGTTATGCTTCATGTATTCATCTGATCTTTTTTAATTGGCTTTTGATATATTTTTTCATACTTCCTTTTACATACTCTTGAAGCATGAAATTGTTGCAGTTCTTAGTTCATACCGGTTTATATTTTTGACATTTATACAGCAGATTGATTTTTCACCTCTTGACCAAGATGATATCTTTGTGAAGGAATTATAGCCAATGGAAGCATACTTCCCTATCAAACCGAACAGCAGTCATGCTTCATGTATTCATCAGAATACTACTTTTAATTGGCTTCTAGATACATTTTTTTCTTTATATATAATCATGTCCTGGTATATACCTTTGTAGCAGGACGTGTTTGAAGCTTTCAGCACAAGCAATTCAACATTTTTGTCTATATTATACAATCGAATATAGGTTGGACAATACTTATGCCTACCTTTCGTATAATACATTTACCTAAGAAAGTAATGTTAGGGGTTTGATTGAGAAAGAGGCAATATTAAAGCTAAACCAGCAGTATGGCAGTGGGCTGTGAGAAAGAATGCATGTTTGCAACAAAAATAAGTTGTACTGATCATGTACCTCAGGTTTTTATTAATATCCAGCACAGAGACCTTGAACATGCATAAACACTTGGGTTAATATCAAATTTTCTATTAAATAGTAGAAGTGTAGTAGTTCATTCAATTAATTTTGTTAAAATATTTTAGTTTCCCTGATTTGACAGGGACTATCTAGTTCTTAACTAAACATCAAATATTGCAAGATGATTTTATATTAATTTATTAAGTATAATAGTCTAGTTTTAGAGAATATTTTAATTATTAACATAGAGGCAGGTTCCTTTGCAACAGTTTGTTTAAGACAACTTATACTAATTTGATCAAGTTTATTTAGTTAAGTTGGTTATATATAACATGTAGTAGTCTTAAAAAAGGTTTTATTTTTATTCTTAGATAAAATATGTTGCATAATTTACAATATTCATTTAATGAAAGATTTTTATTATAGCTCAGTATATATGGTCTTTAATATTAACGACAAGAGACAATTCTATTGTAAGTCAATAAATTTAAGATGCTCCATAAGAAGTCCGGAGCTTTATACCTTTACAATTTATATGCAAGAAATTAACTAAGTGTACTGCATAGGGACAACAGTAGAATGCGACATTGAATATCTATTTCAAAGAAGTTCTTGCGACACGTTTTGAGGAACTGGTTTCCTTTATTATTTTTTATTGACTTCGTCTCCCTATTTATTAAGAGTGGTCAATAATACAAAGTTTTTTGAAAACTATCTTATGATAGATCTGTTAATGTAGACTCTAAATAAGGTGCTTCTGGATATAATAATTATTATATCGAGATGTTGTCTTAGTCATTAAATACTTGCTTCCGGCAAGTGTAAGAAGGAATTATGAGTTTTTAGTACACCTAAGCCTTTTTAATGTCAGGAATAGAAACTAGATTTTATACAAGAGTTAGACTGTTTAGGAAACAACACATAGGGACAATGCTAGAATGTAACATTGGATGTCAATTTGGAAAAGTCTTTGCGTCATGTTTTGATGAACAGACTTTATTAATATTCAAAAAATTTTTTATTGGTTTCGTTTCTTTATCTGTTATTTTTTGTTAAGTGCTTTCAACAGTATATGATTTTTTGGATGACTATTCTACAGTTGAATTGTCACAACATACCTAACACAGGTGCATTTGAATATAACACTTTACAATATTGAGATGCAGTATTATCATTAACAGCGTGCCTTTGGCAAGTGCAAGAGGGATGTGTGTGCTTTAGTATACCTGAGCACATCAAGTGTTAGGAATAGGAATTACACATTTACATAATTGTTAAGATTGATTGGGAAATAATTGATTAATTTTTTAATTGATAGAGACTTGCTATTGGATGTTGTTTACTATTTGAATTTAGAATTTTTGCTGTTTAAATGTGATCTGAAGAAGCGTGCTTCCAGCACGCGAAAGCGCTTATCCTTTTGTTTTTTATGCTGTTTCCTGAATAAAGAAGACTGTGCTCCTACTTCTCGTGGTGTGTCCTAAGGTTTTTTCATTTGGATACTTTCAGCTGTTTTGCCTGAGGACACTTTAGAAAACGGCGATATCTCTACTTGTTTGGTTATCTCTAGTTTTGAGAGTTTGTCAGTAATACACGAGTTCGGTATTGTATCAGATGCCTTGACAAGGTCAAAAATGGCAGTATGCACAATTTTTCCCTCATCCATAGCCTTGGTTACCCTCTTGAAGAAGTCTACCCAGTTGATTAGGCAAGACCTTTCTTTAACAAAGAAAACTAGGATGTGTCCAGTGTCTGTAGGATGACAATGTCCTTGTTGATCATTTCCATGATAATTCATTCCATGAGTTTGCATATTACACTTGTTAGACTGACAGGTCTGTAATTACTGGGGTCAGTTGATGGTCCACCCTTATGAAGAGGGATGACCATTGTGGCCCTCTATTCACCTGGCACTTTTTAGGCTGTAGTTGAAAACTGCCTCAAGTGGTCCTGCTAGGTCATATCTTAGGCTATTTAGGAGGCAAACAGGGGTATTGATAGGGCCCATTGAGCTGTTTCTTAAGGAGATCAATTGCCATAACTGTTAAGGTCTAAGCCTCTTATGCACAATGTACAGGGTTTGATCCTGACTTCTGGCCAATGCTGGTATGGAGTTTGCATGTTTTTCCTTGTGTCTCTGTGGGGTTCCTCCCATCTTCCCAAAACATGCTGAGTGTTTGTATCTCAAACTCACCCAATAATGGGATTGTGCCCTATGGGGAAAGAGTTGTATAGACCACCTACCTTGGGCATCTAGTGGGGTGCACAATATCAAAATAGGAGAACATGGATCACAGACTGCATGCCATAGCAGGGCTAGCCACTCAGTGGTGTAGAAATATGGCTTTAGGTGATTCGGTTGTGTTGACTAATGTGACCAAATGGGCAGGGTATGCCAGTGGTAAGTGGGTTGCGGACCCAGCTTACTTTGACCTATGTCAGGAACCTAGGCTAATTATGGGAGGGTATATGTGCCCCTGTTGGCCAGTGTGTGCCTGCCATAAAGCCCACCAGCCCTGAGACAATAGCTACCTGCAGTATCTACTTGTCCTGCCTGAATTACAGGATTTGGCTCTGCACAGCAAAATTTATTTATTTAACATTTGTTGACCGGGAAAGTCCGACTAGGTTCCACAGACCCTGTTTTCAGCGGAGACCCAGGGAGAAATGCTCCAGAAGCATGTCTTTAGAATGTGGGAGGAAACCGGAGTACCCGGAGGAAACCCACGCGAACGCAGGGAGAACATGCAAACTCCACACAGAAGGCACCCCAACCGAGAATCGAACCAGAGAACCTCTTGCTGTGAGGCGACAGCTTTAACTGCTGCACCACTGCGCCAGCAAAAGCTGGACATAAAACCAATGACCCTGCCAAACCTGAACTAAGAATACACAGAGTGTAGATTCATTGTCAGGACTTGGCTTGGAAGTGGCTGACATGATGAAAGGAGGAGAATGGACATCCTATTTATCCAGGAGACAAGAAAGAAGGGCAGTGCAGCAATGCCATTTGGATAAGGATCCAGAGTCTACTACTCATGGGGAGGACAGGCTAAAAATGGTACAGGAATTGTGGTGAGAGAGAGGCTTCAGAAAACAGTGAGGGATGCCATCAGGATTAGAGACAGACTCATGGCAATCAGACTGAAGTGTAATGATAGGGCAGTATTCATAATCTCAGCCTATGCCCCATAGCAGGGTTGTGATAGTGAGAAAAAGTGTGCATTCAGATGGCAGTAGTAGGACCTACTAGATAAAGCAGGACAACATGAATTGGTGTTGATAATAGGTGACGTGAATGCACACAGGATATGAAAACTGCCTGGGTCCACATGAGTGGGGCAACAGGAATAAAGAAGAAGAGGCCTTTCTAGACATCTGTCTATCAAATGGCTTGATGGTGGCCAACACATGGTTCACCAAGAGAAACAATCCCAAGTTCATGCACAAGAGTGGCCAGGATGCAACTCAGGTAAACTTCTCAATAGAAAGAAAAGGATAGGGGGCAGAATCATGAATTGCAAAGTCATCTCCAGTGAAACAGTTGGTGCACAGCACAAAACCTTTGGTAGCCACAATCAGCTGTAAGCAGTGGACAGAGAAGGCTCTAAGGTCAACAGAGACCTAGCTGAAGACTGGAGAGGAAGTACAGTTGAAGATATTACCTATGGCTCTAGCATCTCAAGTAAAAGAGGAAATAGAAACAGTTGAAGAAGAATGGCAGTGCCTCAAGACAGCATGTGTGAGGACTACAGAACAGGTATGTGTCTGAGCCAAGTATGGAAAGCTGGTGCTTGAATGCAGAAGTCCAGGAAGTCATCAAAACAAAGAAGGCATACAGCAAAAAGTGGGAGATAGAACAGACAGATTAGGCTAGGAAGGAATACTGGTTGGCTAATAAAGAAACTAAAAGAGGAGTTGCAATAGCAAAGAAGGCACCATCGGCATTTTGCCAGCTACTGGAAAGTGACTCAGTAGATGGTACAATGAAAGTATATCAGGTTGCAAGGCAAAGACAGAAGGATAAAAAAGATAGCCAGATACTTTTCATAATGGCTGCCAGCAACAACCTGCTCACCAGTCCCCAGGACATCAAAAGCAGAAAGAATGTGTAATTCTAAAAGCTTTTGAATAAAGAAAACCCCACAGAAGCTTTACTACCTTAGACACAATTTACAGTGAAAGAACAGGAAGAGCTCACTATAGAAGAAGAACAGCACTAAGGAAAATGAAGTCAGAGAAGGCTGCAGGCTCAGATGAGATCATTGCAGATATGATAAAGATGTCGGATGAGATACAGGAGAAAGGGTTTCTGAGAGTACCCAGTAGTATGGAGTGAAAGATGTATCCCAGATGACTGGAGAATAAGCATATTAGTACCAATGTTCAAGAACAAAAGAGACATTCACAACTTTGAGCAGTATAGAGGAATCAGTCTTATCACATTGCATGAATGTTCTGGAGAGGATGATTGACACACATATATGCAGAATAGTAGAAAGTAAGATGGGAGATAAGCAGTTTGTATTCAGATCAGGATGCAACACACCAGACCTGAGACGTACCTCCCTGGACTACATGAAAAGAGACATAGAGGAGCTCTCAGATTATGTAGCCCAGGCTGGTATGACCCTGACCCTGAGCAGTATCCTACCCTCACCAAGAATTATGCCACAATACAGAGACAAAATGATCAGCTTTAATAATTGGCTTAATTACTGGTGTCATTCTAAGGGGATCCAATGTCTGTCTGCCTGGGATGACATGCTTGACAAGCCATGCTGCTTCGCAAGGGACGGCTTGCACCTGTCACCCCTGGGCTTCCGGATATTGGCAAAGGCTCTTGCCACCCCCATAGTGCCTTTTTTAGGCAAGGCTCAAATGATAAACCTACTGCCCTAGAAAACAAAAATGGAGAAAAACTAAGGGTAATACTGCTCAATGCCAGAAGTCTAAACCTCAAGATGCACGCCCTCGAAGCCCTCCTCAGTATGGAGAACATCAATGTCTGTGCTGTGACTGAAACCTGGTTCAAGGCTCCTGAGAGCACCCCAGCACTATCAGGTTATACCTCATATCATGCGTTCCGGCCCCAAAATCCGGACCGAACCACAAAAGGAGGGGGAGTATCCATATTCATAAAGGATACCCACACCTCCAGGTTAGTGGCAACGCACGAAGCATCGGAGACCATCCAGGTGCAATTAACCATAGGTAAAACTGCCCTACAGTTTGTAACATGCTACAGACCACCTTCTCAAACTCAGGAAACCCACACAGCCTTCCTGAAGACACTGGAGAGTATGAATGTCTCTCCAAACACCATCATATTGGGTGACTTCAACTACCCAAACATAGACTGGGAACATTACTCAAGCCCCAACACCCTAGCCCAAAGGTTCCTTGAGTTCATAAACTCAAATGCTATGGAACAACTAGTCACCATTCCCACAAGAGGAGAAAATATACTAGACCTGATCATCACAAACATGGGGACAAAATGCTCCACACCGGAAGTATATCCCTCATTGGTGAGATCAGACCACAAATTAATCTCACTGGAGATCCACATCCCGCCCCCACCCCTAGCAAAAAAGACCACAGTGAAGAACTTCTCAAAAGCAAACTTCACACTTCTTAAGACTGGAGTGGTATCCTTCAAGGCCCCCGAGCCAGTGGAAACCACAACCCACGCTGCTGAAACCCTTACAAATGCCTTCTACGAGCACCTCCAGGAATGTATGGATCAAGCAATCCCTAATAAAATCAAGACCCTTTCCAGCAAAGGCAGGCGCCCGGTCTGATGGACTCCAGCCATAAACAAACTCTACAACAAGAGGAGAAAGCTACTACATGACAGAGCAAAATCCCTAAATGGGAAGGCATCTCTGATCAATACTAGCAAAAAACTACGATCACTCATAAAATCATCCAAGGCCAACTTTGAGAGAAAAATCGCTAATGACACAAAAGACAATCATAAAGCCTTCTTTAGCTATGTTAGAAACCTGGGTGGAAACTCCCAGATATGCTCAGAATTAGTCCAAAATGATAAAAAAATCACTGAACCCACAGACATTGCCAACATACTGGCAGACAGGTTCAGTGCAAATTTCTCCCCTCCCTCCCCACCAAAAGGAGAAATATCTATCCCACCAGAGTCTAGCCTCCCAAACATCTCAGATGCCCAGGTGAGAGCTGCTCTCTCTAAAGCAAAAAACACAGCATCAATGGGACCGGACGGTGTCCCCGGCTGTGTGCTACACAAACTCAATGAGGAACTAAACCCACACATAAGGCTGCTGTTTAATCTTAGCCTTACTACAGGATACGTACCCAAAGAATGGCGTACGGCAACTGTGGTCCCACTCCACAAAGGCGTTGCTTCTACGGACCCTGGAAATTACCGCCCCATAAGCTTGACGAGCCTTGTCTGCAAAGCTATGGAGAGGATCATAATGGAACTCATAAATAAAGACATTGGGGACCTACAGACACTGGATCCTACCCAATTTGGCTTTGTCAAGGGCAGATCCTGTCTCTTGAACTTGGTCGACTTTTTGAAACAGTCACTAAGGCCATTGATGAGGGTAAGGCAGTTCACACAGCCTACCTTGACCTAGCAAAAGCGTTGACACAATACCCCACTCGGGCATCATAGAAAAGCTCACCAGCTTAGATGTAAACCCATATGTCACAAGATGGGTTGCAAACTGGCTCAAGGACAGAACACACAGGGTTAGAGTTGCTGGTGCCATGTCAGACTCTAAGCCGGTCACGCGGTGTCCCACAGGGCTCAGTCCTGGGCCCCTCTTGTTCGGCATTTATTTTTCTGAAGTGCATGCAAACATAGGGGATTGTGGCTGACAAAATTTGCAGATGACTGCAAACTGGGCACCATAATTGACACTCCATCAGACACAGACATCCTCCAGAAAGGTCTCATAGAAATGGATAACTGGTGCCAGAGCCATGGCCTTAAGCTAAATGCCAAAAATGTATAGTCATACCCTTTGGGAAAAACAAGGTAACCCTAATTACCACATAAGTGGTAATCCATTAAACACTGGAAGAAGTTATCAGGGACCTGGGGACCCAAGTTGACAGTAACCTCTCTTTGACACTCACATTGCCAAAGTGGTTAGGAAGACCTTCTACATTGCCCACCTGATCATGAAGGGATTCACATCCAGATCAGGAGAGGTCATTGTACCCCTGTACTCTTCACTTATCAGACCAATGATTGAGTACAACGCCCCATTCGGAATGTACCTTACCCGACACCTACAGCAGTTGGAAAGACCCCAAAAGTTCCTCACCAAAAGGATAAAGGGGCTCAAACATATGTCATACGATGCCCGACTGAAGAAACTCCAGCTCTATTCAGTCGCATACCGTCTGCTCAGAGGTGATCTGTGCCTGACATACAAGGCCATGTCCAACCCGGAATTAATGGACATGCTCCACCTCAAAAAATCCAAATCCACCAGAGCCACGAGAGCAAGAGACTTAAACCTCAACACGGATATAAATAGGACATGCTGGAGGGACAGATTCATCACCCAGAGACTCCCTACACTATGGAACAGAATCCCAGTCCATGTGAGGCAGAGCCCCTCACTGACTCTGTTCAAGAGAAATCTTGATGAGTGGATGGGAGATCATAGGTTTACCCCGGGAATCATCTCTGTATCACTGCTGGACAGAGGCAAAGCAAACTAATGGGTATAGTATTCTCATCCTAAGGGGTGGTGAAAGCCACACAGACTCTGGCTAGGCTTATAAATGCCCTAGGGCAGATAGCCTAGTATGAACCTATGAACCTATGAACCTATGAACCAAATGTTTGTGGTGAGACAGATAGATGAGAAGAAACTAGAGATGAGAAAAGAATCCAACCAGAAATTCTAGATCTGGAGTTAGCTGTTCATACTGATAATGGACAGCATTAGCAAAAAGGTCAGAGGGGGACAGATCATCAACAAAGTTGCTGCATGCAGATGATGTGGCATTTCAGGCACACTCTGAGCAAGAACTTCAGCAAAGGATAGATGGAATCATGGAATACAAAACTGAAGGCACATGGGATAAAACTAAGTACAGATAAGACTGCTGTAATGGCTGCAAATGGGGGAAATCAGAAGAAGCTGAGAAATGAGATAGAAGGAAAATAATGGAACAAGTTAGATCTTCAAGCATCAGGGAGGGGTGGTTGAAGAGAAGGGAAATCTGAATGAGGAGGTCAAAGTTGAAATTAAAGTGGCTGAAGTCAACTGGCACAATGTGTCTGAGATAATGTATGAACAGCAGTGGGCTCAGAGCTAAACCCTGATGCACACCCACTCCTACTGGTAACCCTACTGTTAATACTTGAGTCATCGGGTCCTTGTATGTAATCTGCACTAATTTTATTTATTTTATTTATTTATTTAGTTTACATTTATTGACCGGGCTAGTCTAGCTGGATATATGTCCATTTTCAGTAGAGGCCCGGGGGAGAAAAGCTCCACATAGAAGACTTACACAAACAGACATTAAACATTAATTACAAGAATCTTGTGAGACGATAACGTGTTCCAAGGTAACAAAAACATTTTTTTTTATTTTACTGTGAGAAGAGGGAGAAGGATTTAGAAGTATGTGGTAGACATCCAAAGCAAAGTGAGGAGCAGGAATAAGAGAACAAAGTAGTTAAAAATGGGACTGGAAGAATTAGCTGTAGGGTAGTAACTTGTTGATAAGACAGTAAGATGGCCAATTCAGTTGTTCCTAGTTACAGTAAGTCAGCTTAAATGGTTGTGGACTTAAAGTTGCAGAAAGAGAGATGTAAAAAAAGATGTTGGGCAAGACTAACAGTGAGAGATACTCTAGTCAGGGTTAGTACAGGGACATAGCCAGTGGGTTGTAAGGTATGATTTAAGTCTTTTTAAATAGTGAAGTTGAAGAAAAAGATATAAGTTCACCAGGAAGTAGGTTCCAGCTTTTGCCTACAGTGTTAGTGAAGAGGGATTCTCCTGCTTTATTGTTTTTTGAGTAGAGATGAGTAGTTTGTTTGCAGAGCGTAGGTTTGTAAGATTTTTATATGGGCAGATTAGACTTTTGAGAATTGGTGTGTTACTTGGATGATACAGGGTTTTATGGGTAATAGTTAGTTGGTGAAGTAGAATTTTATTCTGCAGTTCCAGCCAACCCAGTTGTTCCAGATTTTGGCAGTGGTGGGATCTAACAGGGGAGCCTGTAGCAAATCTGGCAATGTTGTTGTAAGCGATTGCCAGCTTGTTGAGGTTGCTTTTTGATAGATTAGTGTATATAGGGGATGCATAAAAGAGTGCTGAGATGAGCTGGGTGTGGACAATAGAAGTTCTAGCTATGGGAGTCAGGAAAGGGTTAATTCTATAGAGGGAGCCTAGTTTTCGGTTAACTGATTTTATTGTGGTGTTAATATGAGGATCAAAGTTAAGGTTGTGGTCAGTTGTCACTCCCAAGAGTTTAGTGGTAGTGTCAGGGGATATTACTGTACTATTTTTAGATTTAATAGTGAAGTAAAGTGGGGGGGGGGGGACTTGAGTGTGGGAGTAAACAGTAGAAGTTTAATCTTTTGGGGGTTAAGGAGGAGGCAATGCTGTAAAAACCAATCCTCAACAAGTTCAAAGACATTTTGGGTGAGTGACTGTAGTTCAGATGGTTCAGTAGCTGAGGAGATTAAGGTAGAGTCATCTGCGTATTGAATGGATACAGCATGTGGGATTCTAGTAGACAGATCACTTATAAAGATAGAGAATAGAAGAGGGCCCAGAATAGAACCTTGGGGTACACCAAGGGAGACAGGAAGGTGGGAAGATAGAGTGTTGTCCCAGAGTACTGCCTGTTGTCTAAGTAGGACTTGAACCACTGTAGAGCTTGACTATCAAGTGAAAGGGACTTAAGTATATTCAGTAGAAGGTGATGGTTAACCATATCAAATGCTTTTGAAAGATCTATGAAGATAGCAGAGGACAGGATGTTATAGTTGTGGTTCTTGTTAATATGGTCAGAGAATGATAAGAGGGCTGTAGTGGTGCTGTGGAAAGGTCGAAAGCCATATTGCGAGTTAGCTAAAAGGTTATTTTGGAGGAGATGGTCTAGCAGTTGACAATGGATGCATTTTTTCCATGATTTTAGCTATGGGAGAGAGCAAAGCAATTGGACAGTAGTTAGAAAGTTCTGTTGAGTTACCACCTTTGTGTAGGGGAATTATATGTGAGATTTTCCAGATGGATGGGATGGTGCCTTAAGTGATGGTTCTATTAATTAGAATAGAGATAGCAGCAAAATTTATTGCTTACCCTATTTGAAGATACTTAGCAGGTAAGAGGTTGGCAGAGGGGGTAGAGGTTTTAAGTTTTTGAAGGAGAGTACAGATAAGGGATGTAGGCACAAGTTGGAGTTGGAAAGTGGGTGGTGGGTTCTTTAAGGATGAAGAAAGATTAGGAGGTAGAGAGTTAGCAAGTGACTGGATAGCTTCAGTGAAGAAGGTATTGAAGGAATCAGCAATTAGTTTGGGAGTGTTAGTGGTGATTCCAGAGGGGGTTGGAGTTTTAGAGTTGCCGGGATGTAGTAGTCTATTGATTCCTGACCAGAATTTTTGTGGACTTTGTTGGTTGGAGTGTTGGAGTTGAAAGAAGTTTTTTTTGTCTAGTAGTATAGATGTTTTAGTTGAGTTTGTAAGTTGTTTAAATTTTAGCTGATCTGATGGGGTTTTAGAGGTACGCCATTTGGCCCAAAATTTGTTTTTTAGTAGAATCTTTCGCTTAGTTTCCTTTGTAAGCCTAGGTGCAGTTTTAGTACTGCTCCTTCGAGTACGAAAAGGGGCATGGAAATCCAAGATTTCAAGGAACTTAGAGTTGAAGTATGCCACTGCTTCATCTAGTGGGAGGTGTTTTAAGGGTGACCAGTTGCATACACTCAGTTCATAAGTATGCCACTGCTTCATCTAGTGGGAGGTGTTTTAAGGGTGACCAGTTGCATACACTCAGTTCATAAGCATGCCACTGCTTCATCTAGTTACAGGTGTTTTAAGGGTGACCAGTTGCATACACTCAGTTTATAAGTATGCCACTGCTTTATCTAGTGGGAGGTATTTTAAGGGTGACCAGTTGCATACATTCAGTTCATAAGTATGCCACTGCTTCATCTAGTAGGAGGTGTTTTAAGGGTGACCAGTCGCATAGACTCAGTTCATAAGTATGCCGCTGCTTCATCTAATGGGAGGTGTTTTAAAGGTGACCAGTCACATATACTCAGTTCATAAGTATGCCACTGCTTCACCTAGTGGGAGGTGTTCTAAGGGTGACCAGTCGCATACACTCAGTTCATAAGTATGCCACTGCTTCATCTAGTGGGAGGTGTTTTAAGTGTGACCAGTTGCATACACTCAGTTTCTAAGTATGCCACTGCTTCATCTAGTGGGAGGTGTTTTAAGGGTGACCAGTCGCATACACTCAGTTGATAAGTATGCCACTTCTTCATCTAGTTACAGGTGTTTTAAGGGTGACCAGTCGCATAAACTCAGTTCATAAGTACGCCATGCTTCATCTAGTGGGAGGTGTTTTAAGGGTGACCAGTCGCATGCACTCACTTCATAAGTATGCCACTGCTTCATCTGGTGGGAGGTGTTTTAAGGGTGACCAGTCGCATACACTCAGTTCATAAGTATGCCACTGCTTCACCTAGTGGGAGGTGTTTTAAAGGTGACCAGTTGCATACACTCAGTTCATAAGTATGCCACTGCTTCACCTAGTGGGAGGTGTTTTAAAGGTGACCAGTTGCATACACTCAGTTCATAAGTATGCCACTGCTTCATCTAGTTACAGGTGTTTTAAGGGTGACCAGTCGCATACCATCAGTTCATAAGTATGCCACTGCTTCATCTAGTGGGAGGTGTTTTAAGGGTGACCAGCCGCATACACTCAGCTTATAAGTATGCCACTGCTTCATCTAGTCGGAGGTGTTTTAAGGGTGACCAGTTGCATACACTCAGTTCATAAGTATGCCACTGCTTCATCTAGTGGGAGGTGTTTTAAGGATGACCAGTCGCATACACTCAGTTCATAAGTATGCCACTGCTTCATCTAGTGGGAGGTGTTTTAAAGGTGACCAGTTGCATACACTCAGTTCGTAAGTATGCCACTGCTTCACCTAGTGGGAGGTGTTTTAAAGGTGACCAGTCGCATACACTCAGTTCATAAGTATGCCACTGCTTCATTTAGTGAGAGGTGTTTTAAGGGTGACCAGTCGCATACATTCAGTTCATTAGTATGCCACTGCTTCATCTAGTGGGAGGTGTTTTAAAGGTGACCAGTTGCATACACTCAGTTCGTAAGTATGCCACTGCTTCATCTAGTTACAGGTGTTTTAAAGGTGACCAGTTGCATACACTCAGTTCATAAGTATGCCACTGCTTCATCTAGTGGGAGGTGTTTTAAGGGTGACCAGTCGCATAGACTCAGTTCATAAGTATGCCGCTGCTTCATCTAATGGGAGGTGTTTTAAAGGTGACCAGTCACATACACTCAGTTCATAAGTATGCCATTGCTTCACCTACTGGGAGGTGTTTTAAAGGTGACTAGTCGCATACACTCAGTTCATAAGTACTCCACTGCTTCACCTAGTGGGAGGTGTTTTAAGGGTGACCAGTTGCATACACATAGTTCATAAGTATGCCACTGCTTCATCTAGTTGCAGGTGTTTTAAAGGTGACCAGTTGCATACACTCAGTTGCTAAGTATGCCACTGCTTCATCTAGTTGCAGGTGTTTTAAAGGTGACCAGTTGCATACACTCAGTTCATAAGTATGCCACTGCTTCATCTAGTGGGAGGTGTTTTAAGGGTGACCAGTCGCATACACTCAGTTCATAAGTATGCCACTGCTTCTTCTAGTGGGAGGTATTTTAAGGGTGACCAGTCGCATACACTCAATTCATAAGTATGCCACTGCTTCACCTAGTGGGAGGTGTTTTACAGGTGACCAGTCGCATACACTCAGTTCATAAGTATGCCACTGCTTCATCTAGTGGGAGGTGTTTTAAGGGTGACCAGTCGCATACACTCAGTTCATAAGTATGCCACTGCTTCACCTAGTGGGAGGTGTTTTAAGGGTGACCAGTCCAATACACTCAGTTCATAAGTATGCCACTGTTTCACCTAGTGGGAGGTGTTTTAAAGGTGACCAGTTGCATACACTCAGTTCATAAGTAGGCCACTGCTTCATCTAGTTACAGGTGTTTTAAGGGTGACCAGTCGCATACACTCAGTTCATAAGTATGCCACTGCTTCATTTAGTGAGAGGTGTTTTAAGGGTGACCAGTCGCATACACTCAGTTCATAAGTATGCCACTACTTCACCTAGTGGGAGGTGTTTTAAAGGTGACCAGTTGCATACACTCAGTTCATAAGTAGGCCACTGCTTCATCTAGTTACAGGTGTTTTAAGGGTGACCAGTCGCATACACTAAGTTCATAAGTATGCCACTGCTTCATTTAGTGGGAGGTGTTTTAAGGGTGACCAGTCGCATACACTCAGTTCATAAGTATGCCACAACTTCACCTAGTGGGAGGTGTTTTAAAGGTGACCAGTTGTATACACTCAGTTCATAAGTATGCCACTGCTTCACCTAGTGGGAGATGTTTTAAAGGTGACCAGTCGCATACACTCAGTTCATAAGTATGCCACTGCTTCATTTAGTGAGAGGTGTTTTAAGGGTGACCAGTCGCATACACTCAGTTCATAAGTATGCCACTACTTCACCTTGTGGGAGGTGTTTTAAAGGTGACCAGTTGCATACACTCAGTTCATAAGTAGGCCACTGCTTCATCTAGTTACAGGTGTTTTAAGGGTGACCAGTCGCATACACTAAGTTCATAAGTATGCCACTACTTCATTTAGTGGGAGGTGTTTTAAGGGTGACCAGTCACATACACTCAGTTCATAAGTATGCCACAACTTCACCTATTGGGAGGTGTTTTAAAGGTGACCAGTTGTATACATTCAGTTCATAAGTATGCCACTGCTTCACCTAGTGGGAGGTGTTTTAAAGGTGACCAGTTGCATACTCTCAGTTCATAAGTATGCCACTGCTTCATCTAGTTACAGGTGTTTTAAGGGTGACCAGTCGCATACACTCAGTTCATAAGTATGCCACTGCTTCATTTAGTGGGAGGTGTTTTAATGGTGACCAGTCGCATACACTCAGTTCATAAGTATGCCACTGCTTCATCTAGTGGGAGGTGTTTTAAGGGTGACCAGTCGCATACACTCAGTTCATAGGTATGCCACTGCTTCATCTAGTGGGAGGTGTTTTAAGGGTGACCAGTTGCATACACTCAGTTCATAAGTATGCCACTGCTTCATCTAGTTACAGGTGTTTTAAGGGTGACTAGTCGCATACACTCAGTTCATAAGTACGCCCTGCTTCATCTAGTGGGAGTTGTTTTAAAGGTGACCAGTTGCATACACTCAGTTCATAAGTATGCCACTGCTTCATCTAGTGGGAGGTGTTTTAAAGGTGACCAGTTGCATACACTCAGTTCATAAGTATGCCACTGCTTCATCTAGTTAAAGGTGTTTTAAGGGTGACCAGTCGCATACCATCAGTTCATAAGTATGCCACTGCTTCATCTAGTGGGAAGTGTTTTAAGGGTGACCAGTCGCATACACTCAGTTCATTAGTATGCCACTGCTTCATCTAGTGGGAGGTGTTTTAAGGGTGACCAGTCGCATACACTCAGCTTATAAGTATGCCACTGCTTCATCTAGTGGGAGGTGTTTTAAAGGTGACCAGTTGCATACACTCAGTTCATAAGTATGCCACTGCTTCATCTAGTGGGAGGTGTTTTAAAGGTGACCAGTTGCATACACTCAGTTCATAAGTATGCCACTGCTTCATTTAGTGGGAGGTGTTTTAAGTGTGACCAGTTGCATACACTCAGTTCATAAGTATGCCACTGCTTCATCTAGTGGGAGGTGTTTTAAGGGTGACCAGTCGCATACACTCAGTTCATAAGTATGCCACTTCTTCATCTAGTTACAGGTGTTTTAAGGGTGACCAGTCGCATAAACTCAGTTCATAAGTACGCCATGCTTCATCTAGTGGGAGGTGTTTTAAGGGTGACCAGTCGCATGCACTCACTTCATAAGTATGCCACTGCTTCATCTGGTGGGAGGTGTTTTAAGGGTGACCAGTCGCATACACTCAGTTCATAAGTATGCCACTGCTTCACCTAGTGGGAGGTGTTTTAAAGGTGACCAGTTGCATACACTCAGCTTATAAGTATGCCACTGCTTCATCTTTTCGGAGGTGTTTTATGGGTGACCAGTTGCATACACTCAGTTCATAAGTATGCCACTGCTTCATTTAGTGGGAGGTGTTTTAAGGATGACCAGTTGCATACACTCAGTTCATAAGTATGCCACTGCTTCATCTAGTGGGAGGTGTTTTAAAGGTGACCAGTTGCATACACTCAGTTCATAAGTATGCCACTGCTTCACCTAGTGGGAGGTGTTTTAAAGGTGACCAGTTGCATACACTCAGTTCATAAGTATGCCACTGCTTCATCTAGTTACAGGTGTTTTAAGGGTGACCAGTCGCATACCATCAGTTCATAAGTATGCCACTGCTTCATCTAGTGGGAGGTGTTTTAAGGGTGACCAGCCGCATACACTCAGCTTATAAGTATGCCACTGCTTCACCTACTGGGAGGTGTTTTAAAGGTGACTAGTCGCATACACTCAGTTCATAAGTACTCCACTGCTTCACCTAGTGGGAGGTGTTTTAAGGGTGACCAGTTGCATACACTCAGTTCATAAGTATGCCACTGCTTCATCTAGTTGCAGGTGTTTTAAAGGTGACCAGTTGCATACATTCAGTTGCTAAGTATGCCACTGCTTCATCTAGTTGCAGGTGTTTTAAAGGTGACCAGTTGCATACACTCAGTTCATAAGTATGCCACTGCTTCATCTAGTGGGAGGTGTTTTAAGGGTGACCAGTCGCATACACTCAGTTCATAAGTATGCCACTGCTTCATCTAGTGGGAGGTATTTTAAGGGTGACCAGTCGCATACACTCAATTCATAAGTATGCCACTGCTTCACCTAGTGGGAGGTGTTTTACAGGTGACCAGTCGCATACACTCAGTTCATAAGTATGCCACTGCTTCATCTAGTGGGAGGTGTTTTAAGGGTGACCAGTCGCATACACTCAGTTCATAAGTATGCCACTGCTTCACCTAGTGGGAGGTGTTTTAAGGGTGACCAGTCGCATACACTCAGTTCATAAGTATGCCACTGTTTCACCTAGTGGGAGGTGTTTTAAAGGTGACCAGTTGCATACACTCAGTTCATAAGTAGGCCACTGCTTCATCTAGTTACAGGTGTTTTAAGGGTGACCAGTCGCATACACTCAGTTCATAAGTATGCCACTGCTTCATTTAGTGAGAGGTGTTTTAAGGGTGACCAGTCGCATACACTCAGTTCATAAGTATGCCACTACTTCACCTAGTGGGAGGTGTTTTAAAGGTGACCAGTTGCATACACTCAGTTCATAAGTAGGCCACTGCTTCATCTAGTTACAGGTGTTTTAAGGGTGACCAGTCGCATACACTAAGTTCATAAGTATGCCACTGCTTCATTTAGTGGGAGGTGTTTTAAGTGTGACCAGTCGCATACACTCAGTTCATAAGTATGCCACAACTTCACCTAGTGGGAGGTGTTTTAAAGGTGACCAGTTGTATACACTCAGTTCATAAGTATGCCACTGCTTCACCTAGAGGGAGGTGTTTTAAAGGTGACCAGTCGCATACACTCAGTTCATAAGTATGCCACTGCTTCATTTAGTGAGAGGTGTTTTAAGGGTGACCAGTCGCATACACTCAGTTCATAAGTATGCCACTACTTCACCTAGTGGGAGGTGTTTTAAAGGTGACCAGTTGCATACACTCAGTTCATAAGTAGGCCACTGCTTCATCTAGTTACAGGTGTTTTAAGGGTGACCAGTCGCATACACTAAGTTCATAAGTATGCCACTACTTCATTTAGTGGGAGGTGTTTTAAGGGTGACCAGTCACATACACTCAGTTCATAAGTATGCCACAACTTCACCTATTGGGAGGTGTTTTAAAGGTGTCCAGTTGTATACACTCAGTTCATAAGTATGCCACTGCTTCACCTAGTGGGAGGTGTTTTAAAGGTGACCAGTTGCATACTCTCAGTTCATAAGTATGCCACTGCTTCATCAAGTTACAGGTGTTTTAAGGGTGACCAGTCGCATACACTCAGTTCATAAGTATGCCACTGCTTCATTTAGTGGGAGGTGTTTTAATTTTGACCAGTCGCATACACTCAGTTCATAAGTATGCCACTGCTTCATCTAGTGGGAGGTGTTTTAAGGGTGACCAGTCGCATACACTCAGTTCATAGGTATGCCACTGCTTCATCTAGTGGGAGGTGTTTTAAGGGTGACCAGTTGCATACACTCAGTTCATAAGTATGCCACTGCTTCATCTAGTTACAGGTGTTTTAAGGGTGACTAGTCGCATACACTCAGTTCATAAGTACGCCCTGCTTCATCTAGTGGGAGTTGTTTTAAAGGTGACCAGTTGCATACACTCAGTTCATAAGTATGCCACTGCTTCATCTAGTTACAGGTGCTTTAAGGGTGACCAGTCGCATACACTCAGTTCATAAGTATGCCACTGCTTCATCTAGTGGGAGGTGTTTTAAGGGTGACCAGTCGCATACACTCAGTTCATAAGTATGCCACTGCTTCATCTAGTGGGAGGTGTTTTAAGGGTGACCAGTCACATACACTCTGTTCATAAGTATGCCACTGCTTCACCTAGTGGGAGGTGTTCTAAGGGTGACCAGTCGCATACACTCAGTTCATAAGTATGCCACTGCTTCATTTATTGGGAGGTGTTTTAAGTGTGACCAGTTGCATACACTCAGTTCATAAGTATGCCACTCCTTCATCTAGTGGGAGGTGTTTTAAGGGTGACCAGTCGCATACACTCAGTTCATAAGTATGCCACTTCTTCATCTAGTTACAGGTGTTTTAAGGGTGACCAGTCGCATAAACTCAGTTCATAAGTACGCCATGCTTCATCTAGTGGGAGGTGTTTTAAGGGTGACCAGTCGCATGCACTCACTTCATAAGTATGCCACTGCTTCATCTAGTGGGAGGTGTTTTAAAGGTGACCAGTTGCATACACTCAGTTCATAAGTATGCCACTGCTTCATCTAGTTAAAGGTGTTTTAAGGGTGACCAGTCGCATACCATCAGTTCATAAGTATGCCACTGCTTCATCTAGTGGGAGGTGTTTTAAGGGTGACCAGTCGCATACACTCAGTTCATTAGTATGCCACTGCTTCATCTAGTGGGAGGTGTTTTAAAGGTGACCAGTTGCATACACTCAGTTCATAAGTATGCCACTGCTTCATTTAGTGGGAGGTGTTTTAAGTGTGACCAGTTGCATACACTCAGTTCATAAGTATGCCACTGCTTCATCTAGTGGGAGGTGTTTTAAGGGTGACCAGTCGCATACACTCAGTTCATAAGTATGCCACTTCTTCATCTAGTTACAGGTGTTTTAAGGGTGACCAGTCGCATAAACTCAGTTCATAAGTACGCCATGCTTCATCTAGTGGGAGGTGTTTTAAGGGTGACCAGTCGCATGCACTCACTTCACTAGTGGGAAG